>NC_138156.1:5398761-5453761 GCF_964199315.1 Orbicella franksi | reverse complement strand
AAATACAAAATAGAGGGCAAAAGGGGGGGGGGGTAGTCTTTGATGTAACAAAGAATGGTCTTAGCTCGGGTATCATTATTGGCATTATTGGCATTATCGGACAATCTAGTCCATAATTTTAGTGTGTGTTAGTAATTGCACATTTCCTTAAACATTTTCTGAGATGGCTTTGGAGTCCGATTCTTGATCGGCAGATGCGGTGACAAGAACCACAGACATAAGTGGAATCAGTGGGTGGAGCAAGGGCCCTGGCCTTCTGACGTTCTCTCCTGGTATCCACTGTGATGTGCAGAAGCTTTTCTCCCTCTCGTAGGGCTTCGGTGCAATTTGTTTTCCACGCACTCCTGTCACTGGCAAGAGTCTCCCACGAATCGATTGGAAGACCAATGGCCTGCATGTCCCTCTTCGCCACGTCCTTGAAACGGAGCTTCGGTCGTCCTACCAGCCTTTTTCCTTGTACTAGTTCTCCGGGTTTTTCGGGTATCACTTGGTATTGAAAAGGGGTCGTGTGAAAACTCCCATAAGAGCTGTTTCTAAAATTAGAAAGATATGGGAAAGGGTTGGCTCACAGGGTTACTACGGGAGATGGAGGCTCCGGATAATGGCTCCTTATACCTACGGTTAACTCGCTTTGGGCTAAGACGGACATTGTGTGCGTCGTGACCAGCAAAAGGTTGAAACTGGTTGATGTTTTGAATTCCGTAGAGGAATCTGATCAGGCCACGTTTCTTAAGCTTAAAAATTGTCTCTTCCATCTTAAAACGAGTCCACTCGCAATGACTGAATTAGCGAATGAACGGTAGTCACCAACTCAAGGCGTCTACCTTTAAAAGTTTTCTTAAAGATGGCGTTGACATAATGACCTCCGCCTCCTTTAAATTTTAGAAAAGCAGACAAACGTTGGAACCCGGGAACTAGCGGAAGTTGCACGAAATCGAGGCAAATCGAGAGGACAATGGGCACGAATAAACACATGGGTAATATTTTCAGCACGGAAGGAAGATGAACGATGACTTCTGTTGCAATTTCCCTTCGTGTATTCAGTATTTTCGCAGGTTAAATGGAATACGTCGGTTATAGAGTTGTCAGAGGACCCGATTGGAGATGGGGAAAGCAAGATGGAGGCGAAGGGCACGTAGGAACGGTGCGGAACTTTGAAAGTAACCAAGAGGTTGTTGTCGTTTGGGATAACGGGACGGCAGCCAACTATCGATGTTCAGGCATTTATGATTTGAGAATTTTGGACAGCAGTCCCACTGGTAAGCTTTCGATCAGTTGAAGATTTCTTTGCACTATCGATCGGATTACAATACTTAGCGTGAAAATTTGTCTTCTCCAATGGACGGTATATAACTTTGTAGCAAGTTTATCAACCGGCGTTTTTCCCTCAAACAACTTTCGGAATCGATCATTTCGCTTTTCGAGTATGAATTGAAGCAAATGACTTAAGGTGAAATTGGCTAGCCATCTGTACTTTCTGTCGTTCCAATGAGAGTTTTTTAGATTACATATTGAGAATTATCGAGGGAAATCAGCCCAAAGAAACCCCTCTAATCCAAACCAGGAACACATAGTCGATGTTGTCGTCCTAGTTACTTGTTGGTTTCCGGACAGGAATTCTTTTGCTAATAGAAACTCTGTGGCTAAGATGGCAATGATCAAAATCATATATATGTACTATTTTTTTTTCTTTACGCACACAGATAGTTTATACTCAAGAAAAATAATATTTATCTTCATTATTGCTTTTGTTTAGTATATATTAGATACGCCTAACTACCGCGTTTTACTGTGCTGTAACCATATCTTACACACATGAAATAAAATAAAAAGAGACTGTTAAAGAAATGCAAAGTATTGGATAATTTGCCCTAGTTTGACGGTTATAAATTTACATTGTAAAATGCCTGTCAACGTGCTCAAAAAGTGAGAAATTACCTACATTTACATTTTACAATGTATTTTCCTCTTGTCTAAATGGTACGCCCCTTGAATAGATTCCCTTTATCCCTGCATGGTGTGGAGAAATCTGGAGAGTGCTAGTCTGTAGTTAGTTACACTGTATTTTTGAATCATAATGCAAAAAAAAATTTTGTATCTGGCAATAACATTGAATTGAAACTCGTGCATCATGTTGTAAAAATATTAATTGATACCAGTCATACACTGTGTGCCACATAAGACATATTTAGGTAAGGGGTATCTAACAGTCTTATTACCCAGGCAGATATGTATTTATACTGTTACAGTAAGTAGGAAATAATATGCAAGGTTGTTGTCTCTTAGAATAATGTTAAGCGAACTTTCTTCCAGGTATAAAGCATGATGGTAGTATGTGCGATGGTTGTCGCATGCAGCCAATTTATGGAATGAGATGGAAGTGTGCAGATTGCCCAGACTACGAGTTGTGTAGTATGTGTTACCATGGAGACAAACATCAATTGCGACACCAATTTTATCGGATTGATAGTCCCAATGCGGAAAGGTAATTTTGGCATAGTTTGTCAGTGGTAAATGATAAATACATCAGAGTATTATTTTTAACACCATAAAACATTATTTAATTTGATCACTATAGTCGTGTGACAATATGAAATGAAGGCTAAGTTATTTCTGATTCGTAAGAAAAATCAAGACTCTTCCTCTTTTCTTCCAAGTTTTAGGGATTTAAAATACTAATGTGCAGTTTAGGACTGGCACTATTTACGCATGCGAAATCATATTATTTTTCAAAGCAAACATTCCCCCATATAAAATTCACCATTTAGCACTACAAAACGCTCCAAAATAGCTTTCCTTTAAATTTTGCCCTCAGCAACCCCTATATTTTAGCAACCCCCCATATTTTAAAAGTTGTCTAGGCTTGTGATTGCTGTAACAATGTACTTTGTGTTGGCATACAGGGTAATTTGTGAAGCACGACGAAAGAGCAAGAAGGTTACAGCCAGAGGAATATTCCCAGGTGCAAGAGTTGTGCGTGGAGTTGACTGGCAATGGGAAGACCAAGATGGTAAAAACACTTTTGGACAGTAGATAGTAATGTAAAAAAATTCATTGATGTAATGTATGTACATTTGTATGTCTTACTATTATTATTATTATTTTTTTTTATTGACTGCAAATTTTTAAGAGACTTGGTGATTGATCCATCTTGGTTTTATGATACTTTTTGATATTAAAGGTCGTAGTATCAATGAATGATGTATCTGATTTATCTAGGTGGCCCAGGTCGACGGGGAAAAGTAACTGAGGTTCAAGACTGGAGCACAACAAGCCCACGAAGTGCTGCTTACATCTTGTGGGACAATGGAGCAAAAAATCTTTACAGACTTGGATTTGAGGGCATGGTATGACAGACTGACTTTTGTACTAAAATGTGTAGCATCCTATTTAATCATAACATCAGTGACAGGAATACTAAGTTTATTCTTACATGTAGTAGCACTTTAATAGACACAGAGAGAGTTAGATTGAACAGCTGACATAGCCAGATAGTGTTTCCAAGTGCTCCCAGTGTTTTAAACAGAGCTTTACATGCATCACGAATGGGGCATTCCTCAACAGTTTACCCTAGATATTTCAAGTTGTAGGCATTCACCATAAACTGGAGATACATAAATGTGCACTTAACTAACTAACTATATAGGCAGCATAAGCTGATGTGGACCTGTGGTTAATTAGGAGTTACAAAATAAATAAAAAAAGAAACCTAATAAACCTAATAATTACAAAAACGTGTAAAATTCTAAAATATGATCACAAGTTAAATTAGATATTTTGGCTTCGATTTTCTCGAAAACGAAAAGCAAACTGGCGAAAAAAACAGCAAGGCATTGTTAGGTAGGTAAATTGAAAGCCATATGCAAAAAAACGGACACTTTTGACAAAAAAAAATTTTTGACCTAAATAGTCACTTAGGAGGGTTTTCCACTAGCATCTTCAATTTGATAAATCTTTAGTGCAAATTATTGCTGATTGGTTGAAAGAAATTTTGTCAATAACTGTAGAAAGATAACGACGTTTGTTTTTAAATCCATGGTGGTCTTCTATGGATTTAACTGATTGCGGTAAAGAATAACATAAAAACATGAAAACATAAATGGAAGTTTGGGAGAATGGAAATTGCTATGGAAACACTTGCCTATTGGCTGGGGTTTCCACAGCTTTTCTGAGTTCTCCTAAACTTCTATGAGTAATCAGTGGGTGATTATCTGATTAGTCATTGATATTGGCATTAGTCAGTGAGAAATTGATGAATAATTGGTTACGGAAACTTTTGAGGCCTATCAATTACTCATCAGTGGCATCAATTACTCATCGATGTCATTTATTGTTCATTGGCTATTGATTACTCATCAATTACCTGGCTATTGATTAACCCGTGATTATGCTTGCCCTGGGTTATACAATCTTAAATTAATTATTAATATTTGTTTAGCTACAAGATTAATATCAACACTTATGTCTAATCAATGTGATCAGTGGCTCATCGATGCAATCAGTAATTTTTCAATGACTGAAAATTTTGAGGCCTATTTATTCTTCATTGATTGGTTATTGATCATAAGCAATAATAAATGACTAGTCAACTTATCACCCATTGATTTGATTGATGTCATTGACATCATTTTCCTCAGTTAATTATAACCATCCTTGGTCCTTTTTGAAACAAACTGATCGTCCAAGTTTAACCATTGTTTGTATTTCTCTTTTTAGGCTGATCTTAAAGTAATAAGTGATGCCAAAGGTGGTTCATTCTACAGAGATCATTTGCCTTTATTAGGTAATCATATATTTGACTATTACAGTCAAACCAAGTGATGCGTACCCCTCAACATTACATTAATGAATTTATTATTTGAATATTGAACCCGCTAATTGTTTGAAGAATGCAATGATGAATTGATTATTTGAATATTGAACCCACTAGTCATTTCAAGAATGCAATAATGAATTGATTATTGGAAAACTGAACCCACTAGTCATTCCAAGAATACGGCTAATGGGTTTAATGTTAAAAAAAGTCAATTTAATATTGATTTTTGAATGACTAGCGAGTTCAATATTCAAATAATCAATTCATCACTGCATTCTTGAAACAATTAGCAGGTTCAATGTTCAAATAATCAATTCATTAACGTAATCTTGAGGAGTACGCTTCACTTGGTTTGACTATAAGGATGATCTAGGATACAGATCTACATGTAGGCCATGATCAGTGTTCCAGGTAAGCGAGGGGTCTCAGGTCCAAAACCCAACAAGGTCAGCTACATGACCCAATAGAAAATTTATAAGGTTTGGCAGGAGCAGTAGAAATTGGCCCGTTGGAATTCCTCAATGGCACCCTTCCTTGAAAAGGCATCTGGAACCCTGCACGATTATCTGTTGAACTCCTGACGTATCCCAGAGCACCCCTCTCTCACAGTCTAAACTAACTAAGTAAGTACAGACTTAGTGTGCAACATCTGCGTCATTAAGTTTTGAGTCATCTGCAACCTTGATCTTCACACTCATGACAAACTTGTTTCCTTTTCTGGGTGAATTGTATCAGCTAAATGTATATACATGTATGCAAGTTCACCTGTTGCATCAAGGGGTCATCAAACATACTCAGCTGTAGTAGGTGTCACAGGTTATGGCTCTTATTAACAGCACCGGTAATATTGCACAGCACCCTCCTTTAAGTACACTGTAAATTAAAGAAATGGAAATTACCACTTTCGCTACCATCAATCAATCGTTTGGCGGCTCCTCCCAGCTTCTGACTACTGCCGAGTGCGCGGTAATCAAATCAAATCGTTGAGCACAGTTCAGACAACATAGTCGGAAGCTGGAAGGAGCTGCCGAACATTTGATTGACGATAGCGAAAAAAATGCATTTGTCAGTTGAGCTTTGAATTTTAGAGTCCGCATGTTATTGAAAGGTGCAGTAATGCTGCTTAACAGCAAGAAATGTAAGTTTATGCAGCTTATGAACAAAAATGGCTCTTTTGAGAGCCACCAAACTTGTAAAAGCAATGAGTGATGCATACTCTGATATTATTAGTTTATTATAAGTTCTTATTAGCTTGCTATACAAACTTACATGAAAAGTGTTAATTTTTGCAAATTTATGGCACATTGTCCAGATGTTCTCACAGACATCAGCCGCATCCCTGACTTTAAGGGAAAATTTTGAGTTTAAAGGTGCGGCTTATCTACTGGTGTTTACAGTAAAGGGTTTTGCACTACTAACAATACACCTGAATATATGCCTGAGTGATATTTATGAAATTCATTGTTTGATAATTATTATCGAACAAATCTTAGCAATGTTTATCTTTACGTGTACTGTAGGTGATACCCGGCCTGCAGGTCGTGCCACAGGTCAAGGCTTACAGATTGGAGATCAAGTCACTGTTGACCTGGATCTAGAGATTGTACAGTCACTGCAGCATGGACACGGAGGCTGGACAGATGGGATGTATGAGGTGGGGAAGTCTTGAATGTTGTAAACACACTTCACATCCATGGAAAGAACTTTTATGCAAGCCAGACAAGTGCTTTATTTCCTCTTTGCCTAAGTTGTTTAAATCAAATTTTTTAGCTTGATGAAATCTCAATCAATACCTTTTTTTGATACTTATGTGTTGCTTGCATCTTGGTCATAGACTCTTACAACACCAGGAACAGTGGTTGGCATTGATGAAGATCATGACATTATGGTGTTATATCCCACTGGCAACAGGCAAGAAATACCTTTGATCTCATGTAAAATTATGCAAATTACATTGATCTATCCATCTGACTTCAACAATATACATGAAAGCAGTGAACCATTAAAATGGATTGATTGACTGTGCCTCCAATCCTTGTGTAATGGGAAACATAATTTGTTGAACGTAGCACTGAAGCTTACTTCATGCACTGTTCCTCTCTTATCCTTAAGGTGGACATTTAACCCAGCTATCCTGACGAAAGTGACCACTGGTCCATCAGAGACCTCGGACAGTGTCCTTTCCCTCTCCACCCCTTCAGCCATCTCTCCTACTGCAGCGTTGCCCAATCCTGCGTCCGGATCCAGTACAATCTCGCCAGGGGCTGGCTCCTCATCACAGTTTGTTGTTGGAGATTTGGTGCAGATAAGTAGTGACATTGAAAGGGTCAAGTTGCTACAGAGAGGGCATGGAGAGTGGGCAGAAGCAATGCTGCCAGTGAGTTATTCGTGTTAATAAAATTTTGGCTTTAGTGTGCACCAACTGGATGAGTAGATTTATGACAGTTTATCAGTCAAGAGCATTTAACTACAAAGTCAAGTAGGTGTAGTCGGATTAAAAACATACAATGTAAGAACGTGTTTGGGAGAGCTTCAAAGTATTCAGATATGTAAAACTGTTACAGAGTCTCCCAAATTGACACATAAGGACGTTTTCTATATCTTTAGACTCTGAACGCTGGAAAGAGTTTATTCCACATCTAAGTTAAGAAGGAGTTATGTTGACAGGCACACCATTATATGAAGCAAAAGTGATTTAATTAAGTCTTGATGTTTTCTCTTTTGCTTGCTCACGGGTCTCTTCATTTCCCTTTTTTCAGACTCTTGGCAAGGTTGGCAGAGTGCAACAGATCTACCATGACAATGATCTTAAGGTTAGTTTACAACAACGGAACTGCATACTGTAGATTTGTGTCCTGCAGTGTGCTCTCTTTTGATAATCCATTCAATGCTGAATGATGCAAATTGATCTTACACTTATCTGTTGCCATGCTGCAGGTGGAGATCTGTGGAACATCATGGACCTACAATCCAGTCCTTGTGACTAAAGTAGCATCTACAACTGACCCTTCATCTCTTGGGGCTTCAGCTGGAGGTACAACTTACTGGTTTGACAGAGCCATGTCATAATACATGCTACATATATGCAAAGTCATTTTCTTGTGTTTTACAAAATTAAATTCACATTGAAGAAAAAAATATACTGCTAGGCCAGAAAAACAGTAACATGAATGAACATGGGCAAACAATGAAGATGAACTGTATATGGAACACTTTTCAAGAAGTGCCATGCCATTTCATACAATGTAACTGCTTCCAACTTTGTTCTCACTGGTTGAGGGTTGGATTTTGGGAGTCAAACACGGTCATGACATAGCACTCACCACTGACATTTTTTCCATAGACCAGGTAGATCTTTTACTGCCATTGTTTCACTTGCTGAATATTCATAGAACTGAAGATTTGAAATGTTGGTTCCCTTGTAGCTGAAAGATTATCAGCTCTCCTGAAGAAGTTGTTTGAGACTCACGTCCCAGGCGATGCTGTGGAGGAACTAGTCAAGGCGGCTGCGAACGGAGACTCGCAAAGAGTTGAAGAACTTTTAGTCAAGGACGAGGCAAATGTAAGTGTAGAGTCCCGTTCCAACAGTAATCCTTAAGTCTGCACGCATTGCGTGCCTGTAACACCGGCTTCCCCAGTTGACGATTTTCTCTATTCTCATCACACATATGCTTGACAATGTGTCGATATTGTAGAGAGAAATAAGATGTTGATCAGTCCACGCTTGGTCCATCTCCCTTTGTGCTGCTCGTAGATAATATCTGCCTTGTTACCTTACTTCAGGTCAATGGTGTGTTTGCCGGCCACACTGCTCTTCAAGCCGCCAGTCAAAATGGTCACGAGGATACTGTTAGAGTTCTCATTAAATATCACGTTGACTTGGAGGCTGAGGTATGTTTTAGGTTCTGTTATTCTCGTGTTGTTATCAAATATAAAGTGGTCCTTGCGTGTTTTACTTGCCGCTTGAATTGAAGTGGGAAACCAAATCTTGGGTTCCAGCCGATAAACGGGAACGTATTTGTTACGACAGACGGTTCAAATCTGTCTGCAATCACAAACTATCACTTGCCTGAAAAACCTGGTTAAAGTTACCGTTGAATGACAGTAAAGGATTTTTTGGAAAATTAGCCGACCAACCAGCGAGGAAAAAAACAGGCTGATGATACCAAAACCTCCATTGTTGCGTTCCAACTAGGAAAAAGAGGAGTACCGTTGCAAGTAGTCCAGAATTTCCGCTAAAGAATCCCCGAAAGCTGTCCAACTAGTTTGTTTTTCAACCGAAAGTTACGGTTTTTTCCCATAACATGGTAACCTACCATGCCTTGTTTCCGAGAATTAACTGTTATTCGTGCCAGTTCCTTAGTAAAACGCTAATATTGTGTTTCATTTTCAGGACAAAGATGGCGACCGTGCAATCCACCACGCGGCGTTTGGAGACGAGGCGGCCGTCGTGGAGCAGCTGGTCAGAACAGGGAGTGACATGAACGCGCGAAATAAACGACGCCAGTCACCACTACACGTGGCGGTCAATAAGGGCCACACGGGGGTGGTGAAGAAACTTCTTGGTCTGGGATGTCACCCCAGCCTACAGGTGAGGGGATGAAATCTGGGTGCTAAGGCACATTTATCTAAATGTTTAGTTTTGTGTGGTTTATAAGGAAAATTTCTGCTAAAACAAGTAGATTACTTATTTAAACAAAGTGTCAACATAGAAATATTAGGCTACCAATAAGGAAATTTTTATGCCAAATTCACGTGATATTAATTGAATTTTTGTTGTGTTTAGGATACTGAAGGGGATACTCCGTTACACGATGCCATCTCCAAGAAGCGTGACGATATGGTCACGATGTTACTGGAGTCTAACGCTGACGTAACAGTGGCAAATAACAATGGCTTCAATGCTTTACACCATGCCGCTCTGCGTGGAAACCCAAGGTGAATAGGGGTAGTATTCTTATGAACAACACCCAATGCTCTCGACCAAAAAGAATGTAAAGCCAGCTAAACGTGAAAGGCACAGGAAAGTCGCGGAAGCCTTTTTAAGCGAATTTCTTTTCTTTTTGATTGGCCGCGTGAACAATATACACCTGGTTATGCAGTGGAGCCTCGTGAAAGGAGGCTAATTTTAGCTAAGATTAGTTTCTGGACACAGGATCGCTGTGATCGCTACAGAACTTACTACTACCGGTTTCTATATCATCGCTATAAGCGCTACAATCGTCGAGATAGAATTGAAGGCTATCTCAGCGACTGAGGTCGCAACAATCGCTACGATCGCAGAAAATGCTTTCCATAGTATCGCAACGATCGCTGGAAACTAGCCCTCAATAGTTAGGCGGGGTTTTACTGTACCACACTTGGACCAATTAAAAAGCTCAGCAAATGCAGTAATAACCATTACACAGCTCTGCACAAACTCGTTTACACTTGAAGGCGCAAATTAAAACACAATTATTTGTTTTCTTGTGCAGTGCCATGCGTATTCTTCTCGCCAAGCTCCCTCGGCCATGGATCGTGAATGAAAAGAAGGATGACGGGTACACTGCCCTTCATCTTGCGGCACTCAACAATCATGTAGAAGTCGCCGAGCTGCTCGTCAAACAAGTGAGTCTGGTTTATTTCATGCTGTAAACCAAAAGGGTTGTGGAGAGTGCATAATGCAGTCTAGTCATTGTCTGCGTTAGTGGTGTTTTAGATCTGGACATTGACTTAATGTATGTTTGCAATCTTTGGGGACACACGATGTCTTAGTGTATTCTATTCTTTTTTATTTTATGTTGAGATTTTCAGATGGTTAAAATATGTCTTCGACAACTCCAGTGCGACAAAGTTGAGTTACTGCGTTTTTCTTTAGTTCTTTCTCATGGAACTTTTGTATTTTCAGGCAAAAGCTAATAAAGATGTACAGAATACAAACTTACAAACACCGCTGCATCTGGCAGTGGAAAGACAGCACACACAGATAGTCAGGGTAAGTATTGAGTAATCGCTTTTGACAATGTTATCGATCTGGGGAGTTTCCTCTGCCGACTCTCTTCTCTATCATCATCGATAGTTGTCGACTTTTTTTTTGCCAACATAACAACAACAAAGCTGAGAACATCTGCGTCCGTCGGGGATTTGACATGGGAACAACGCTTGCGGGAGTGTTAAAACTGAAATAGCAGTAAAAACGGAAAAAGTAACACAAAGTCGAGTTTGAACAAACTACCGTGGACAAATCATCGTTTCTGCTGCGCTGTTTTCCCAGCATAAAAGTCCCCCAGGTCGTAAATGCGTTCTAGAAGACCACGTGCGATATCCAACGTAGTGATAACATTGAAAATGAAATGCGTTTATGTGTCTGTGGTTGCTGTTTCCTTCTTGATACATGTAGCTTTTAGTCCGTGAAAATGCCAAGCTGGACATCACAGACAAGGACGGTGATACACCTCTTCACGAGTCCCTTAGACATCACACTCTGTCCCAGCTGAGGCAGCTACAGGACATGCAAGATGTCGGCAAGGTATAATAAACACGTGTTACTAATTCGTTCAAATGTTAGCATCAGGTCAAACTTCCACTCGGGAACTTTCAGCAGGGTCCAAATTTAATTCAGTATTGGTCAGAATTTTGCAAGTCTGTGCGAAGGGACTTGTCAACTTTCGAAGTACTCACGAGTGGCCGAGAAAGGTTTTTAATTGGAGAAACAATCGGTATCATACGAATGTTACGAAGTTTTTTCGACAGTGGGCATATTTTTTGCCAAAAGAGAAGATAGGCGATGGAGCAAAAGATAAAGTGAGCGCCACCACCATCAAATCTACTCAGAAGTAGAACAGTTTGCATAGGCTCACATAGACACGTATTGCGTGCAGAGCTCTAAACACTCCAACCCTTGTCGTACTTTATGGGCTACCTAATAGTTATTGAATGCCTTTTGTTTCTCTCTTTGCAGCTTCTCATGGGTTTAGGAACACAAGGCACTGACAAAAAAAGCAGCGCGTCCATCGCGCTCTTCCTGGCGGCTAATGGCGCGGATCTGAACATTAAAAACAAGAAAGGACAAACTCCGTTGGATCTCTGTCCCGATCCTAGTCTCTGTAAATCGTTAGCCAAGTGCCACAAGGAAAGGGACGGGTAAGAATCGAGCTAAAACATGGCTCCTCAGGAGCCTGAATAGGCCACAAGAGAGGTGTCCTTATGAAGGCAACTTAAAGGACCTTCATCGAGCTTGAGTTCGAGATTGAATTTATAAGAATCTGGCAAATTATCTAAATTCATTCGGTATGTCTAGTTGTGTTACATAGTTAGCTATTTTAGTTGGCTAATTCTCATGCTGGATATGTAAAGACCGGTTGTAGTTTCAAACACGAACATGGAAAAGTCGTTGTCGGGTTCTCTTTGTTCAAAATAGCTACTGTTTGATCATTTTACGTTTAATGTATTTGTAGAGGACATCTAAGAAAAGTACCATTGTGTATAACGCACGTGCAAAGCAATTTTTACTCATATTATATACACTTTTTGTTTGACGATGCATCCGCTTCCATTTTTGTCTACGTCCTTGCCATCTTTCCTTGGCAGGGGGACGCAAAAGAACAACACAGTCACCCTGGCGGATGTAGACGAGAACGAAGGGTTGGACGAATGCATGGTTTGTTCCGACATGAAGCGTGACATGCTGTTTGGACCATGTGGTCACGTGGCAACCTGTTCCCTGTGTTCACCGCGCGTGAAAAAATGCCTCATGTGTAAGGAGACTGTACAATCCAGAACTAAGGTAGGAGCTACTTTCAATATTACCACTATTGTAGTCGGTTCGCTCTCTTTACTTTGGTTGTCACGCAACAATATCTTCGTAACACATTGCTCCTGTGTTTTCGTCATGCGACGCTTCAAGGAGAACTGTTGCGTTTACGTCGCAAATGAGCGGAATCACTCCAACAGCTTAAAACAGTCATGGGAACAGAGCACTGTAACTGACATTTAATTAACTAACTAATAACTAATAGAAGTCTATTTAGTTAATTTTATCCTTTAAGTGTGGTTTTAAAAATTCCAGCAAGGCTTCCCGGCCGTTTTTTGTGCGACTATTTTGACCTCCCGTTTACCACTGTTCACTTGACGAACCACAAAGAAAAGCTAAAGAAACTTCTCGCTTGAACACTGTCCTGTGCTGATTGGTTTTATTTTGCGTTGCCATTTCAGATCGAAGAGTGTCTTGTCTGTTCAGAGAAGCCTGCAAGAGCGCTGTTT
Source organism: Orbicella franksi (assembly GCF_964199315.1). NCBI lineage: Eukaryota > Metazoa > Cnidaria > Anthozoa > Scleractinia > Merulinidae > Orbicella > Orbicella franksi. Next base: position 5,440,704 of record NC_138156.1, on the reverse strand, counting down.
AAACCATGTGGACACATGGTGGCTTGTGAAAGTAAGTTTTGAAACATGTTGATCATTCCAAATAACTGTTCTCAGATTCTTTATGACAAATCTCCTTACCGATCTCGATACATTGCTTTAAATGCTACTTTTGAATTTGATGGTATGTCAGGACAGTCACTTGTCTCCGTAATGTCTTGGTATTGTGACGAAAAATGAGCGAATATTCGTAGAGCTCGTTACTTGTCCCATTAGCTTATTTTGTTTAACTTGGCTTGTATATATACTCGAAGGTAATAAGTCCATACATTTAAGTCATACGAACTTTGGAGAGCTTTCTTTCTGACTGTGGTGCATTAACGTTTTTAGCTGGAGAGCAACTGGTTTTCACAGGCGGGCAAAGTAACCTATTTGGACTGAACTTCTTTGTAAGAAAACCTTTCCACTAGATGGTCAAACCAGGCAGGCAAAATCCTCCTTGCAGCTGGTCAAATTGCCGGTGCCCGGCCCTTAATGAAACCCCTCATTTCTTCGCTCTTTTTGGTACAAATATGAATGTTGCTTTCGTTGTTGTAGACTGCGCCTCACTGATGAAGAAATGTGTGCAGTGTCGAAACGCAATCGAAGAGTCTGTACCATTTATTGTGTGCTGTGGAGGAAAAGGTTTGTAAAAATGCGTTTTGATGAGGATTGTTTTAATTGACCGTGGGCAACCCCTCTCTCCCTTTCTCAGACCACTTCAGGAGAAAGGGTTGCGGTTTACCCAGCAATTCTTGAACATTTTTTGTGTTGTGTTTTAGCGCCGCCCGTATGCCAGACGAAATCAAGTGGTAAACCCGAGATTAGCCCGCAAGAATTCAGTCACTTGCAACAACAGCTACAAGACATGAAGGAACAGGTATGGAGTTTTTACTTTACATACAAAACACTTCTGTTTGGGCATAGGGAAGTCTGGGATCTACCGTGAGTAGTGACGTCACCAAATTGCACAAGCCGATAGGTGTAGGGAGTAGAGAACCCCTAGGATCTAGGTCGCCGGTTCAGCCCTAGTCTTGTACTAAATAGCGTAGAATTCTGAGAAAGTCCCCTCGCCTGAAACTCTCTCTCCCTCAGTCGCTAAAACTCCTGAGATAACTTCACCCACCTTCCTAAACTTACATGTAAGTCCAAGGGCATTATTTAACACGATGTCGCCTTAAGTTGTTAGCACCCTTTTACAGAACTAGTTTTGCATTTTCTGTCGTTATCTTGTGTTTTGTGAGGTCAGTACGTTGTATAGTTCTACTGTGCAATTTTCTAATTTGCACTGATCTAAAATATGGACGCGTGATCTCCATTGCATTTGCGAAACATTTCTGGAAAACCGCTGTTACATTATTTCTCTTTTTCTTTCCTCTTTAGACGCTGTGCCCAGTTTGCATGGATCGAAAGAAAAACCTGATATTCTTGTGCGGTCATGGCGCATGTCAGCTTTGCGGAGATCGCATGCAAGAGTGTCCGATGTGTCGCAAGCCCGTGGAAAAAAGGATTCTGCTGTTTTAACGGCAAAGCCTCCCCGAGAAAACGTTTTATCGAATTAGCTAAAAACCACAATACTTCAACAGGAAGTCACAGTCCAGGATTAAACGCATTCTGGAATTTTTTTAGGGAATAAACTGCTGTATCAGATGCCAAAGATCATTGCTGCAAATGGATCTCCAAGAAAGGCTAGCCAGAGAATACATGGAGTACTAAAACGCGAATCTCTACACTTAAAATAACAATGGATCAAAAACTTGTAGTAAATTAAATAATCTAAGACGAACAGTGACTGAAAAGATCCTGGAAAGAGCTTCAAGGTCTATTGTATCCTGTTCTGACTGGTGGTGTTTGCCACAAATGAAACGATGTATTTATAGCGCAATGGCGAAGAACAGACAATGCATGTAGGAACAAATGGGTGTGGACGTTTTAGGCCTTGAAACCAGAAAACGTCTTAAACACTCATTTCTTTACTTTAAGACACCAGTAGCAGATTAAAATATGATAAACCAAAGCGGATTTGTTGTTGGGTTACGCGCCGGGATAGTTCAAACCCGTGGCACTACATAAATTTTTGGTCAGGGCTGGGACATTTTCCGAACAGACTCTGAAAGCAACCGGCGCGCCCCATAAGTATCGCACGAACCCCTATGGTTAGGACAGTTTTTGTGCGCTTTGTAAATAAGGAAATAAGGAACATTAATTCTTAAATTCTGTTTATTTGCACGCATTAAATGAAAGTAAGATACATAGTGTGCAAAATATAATAATTCCGGGTAACTTGGAATGGTATTTAACACACCATATTTTCACCAAGACACCCTATTTTAAACTCGGCAACTAAAACTAATTTTCACAACTTGCTAGATACGATCACAAGAAACTATTTCAATTCTTTACAATAACGCGCTCGGGAATATTGTTCCTCGCATTATATAACATATTTCGATGCATAAAGTTTTCGTTGAACCACACTATATTGAGAATAAATCATTTGAAATTACAATATTTACAACAATTAAAACTACTTGAAAAAATAGGAACAAAGAGCGGTTTTCGTCTGACTTTTGAAAGCAATGGCTTGTCACTCACTCGGGGCATAAATCTCGTGTTTTGTCTAACGTACGATTTCCCGCGATTTTTCTTCGATTTCTGATTGGTTCATGGCGTTAGCTATGATTGGCCCAGTGATTAGTTTTCAGCGTAGTGCCTAGGCCTCCTCTCGGGCTGATAAATTTTATTTGGCTCTCACGAAAGTCTTATGGAAAACCGCTTCAACTGTTAACAGGAACTTTAATAATAACTTGAGTTCAATAACAACGGTCATAATATTGAGTTCAATTCTTTGACCAAGCAAAGCTTTTCAAGGAAAATTATTTTCAAGTCCACTTATTCGTGAATGGTGACTTTACACTTGCGACTGAGCGGCATCACACCTTTGTGGACACTTCTAAAATGAAAGAACAAAAGAACAAATTTAGCTTATTACCTTGTGGGCTCAACTTGTAATAAGTAGATATGGAAGCGACAGTTCTCGGTTTTTCTAGTTAAGAGATAAAATACAAGATCGTGGAATGTCTTGTTGGTCAATGTTGTGAAGGAAAAAGAGGAGAGATTTGTGCCGAAGACGTTAAGGCAATTCTGGCTCAACAACTCACCATATTTAGATGTTCACGCATCTGCTTCCTTCCCCTCAACAACCGGCGAGAAAGACATTAAGTTATCTTGTGCCCTGACCACAGCGGTCGAGACGGGGGCGAAGAAAACTGAGTCTCTTCTCTTCTCGTTGTTGACGGGAGACTCGTCGAGAGAAAACGCAGCTAACTGACTGCATGGCGTCACAGCGGCATGACTCTCTTTTCCCGCCACTGGAGCAAGCGAAAGGAGCGGCGAACCGTCAGTTTTGGCGGTAAATCGACGCACAACGTTCTCCGGTGACATCATCCCGAGGCTGTCGGTAAGAGCTGGAGTCTTGGTGGAATCCGACGGGGACACAAATATGGTGGTTTTGGGCATTGGTGTAATCTGGCGGGAATTTGGCGACGGTGTGTCCATGTCTGAGAGATACCTGAGGATGTGTATGGGTGTTCTGCCTGTTTTGGGATCACAGCTGTTTGTTATGGAGGGTTTGATGAAGTTGTGGGGTTCTTCAGGTGGGGTGAGGTTTACATTCTCGCTAACAACCAAGTCCTCTGACCTTGTTTCTTTATCTTGGAGCAGGTTTTCTAAAATATTAACGGTAGCAAATAATAAAGAAACAAATGAATGCACGGCAATAGAATTGACTTTTCCAAGTAATAAAGGATTTCAAAAGTAACAATAATTAGAACAGATGTACATATAATACTACATCTAATGAACCAAGGATTTTATAATTTTATGACTGGCTGTCGGTAATAAAATGCGACATTTCAAAGGGAGCACATCGGGTATTGAAACTGCAGACTCAATTTCAAGTTCATGGCTGGTCCTCCGTGTACAGCTTAATTAGATGGCAAAGAGTTCACGCAATTATTTCGATTTAAATGTAATTTTGCGCATTGCAGCATATACAGCTGCCTCAACAACTACAGCTAACTGTTCCATCTTACCCGTAGCCTTGTGGTCAAAATCCACGGTTTGTTTCTCGCGGTATTCTTCATCGGAGGATGGGCAAAGATATTTAGAGAACGCGTCTTGCTCTATACCCTGTTGATCGAAGTTGTTTGGTTAAGTCACAATTATCTCATCTACAAATAAAATGCATCAACTAATGCTTGTAACGAGGAAAGACGCACCTGCGAGCGCGCGTAACGAGGAAAGTCGCGCGAGTCAGGTGCACGTTAATTTTAACAAATGGAAGGCTTAAAACAAAAAACAAAATTAATTTTTCGTCATTGAATTATCATTTTATCCCAGAGCGGTTTTGAACGCAATCGCTCCGGTTTCACGCTCATCTCTCGTTGAGTCGAAGTGCACGTAAAATTGTGGTTTCTCGCGTGTACAAGCTAATAATCATTTTACAGAGCAAAACAAAAAGCTTCATCTTTTCAACTGTCACGACGAAGATGAGGCCAAACGTTTATGACAAATTTTGGAAATAAAAAACCAACCAACTCACATTTTTAGGAGTTTCCTGTGTGGTAGATTCCTTCGTCGCTTGGAACAGTTTCATTGAAACCTCCGCGGGTGTCTTCTCAGGAAAAAAAAATATAAAAACAGAAAAACACCTTTCATCAGCTGCATCAAATTTCTTTGGTATTCTGATAGAATCAAATATGTTTAAAAAACTAAACACAAATTTCTGGGCAACCGGGCGCAGAATTGAATGGATACTCAGTGGAATACAGTCAATTAGGAGAATTCCATTTTTTTTGGCCAGGTGCTGGCCTGCGCAGATTGTAAATGAACTCGACCCCTCACCTTTCCTTGTTGGTCAGAAAGAGCCTCCAATGGAGTGGAATCGCGGTATTTAGAGGGCGTTTTTCGCGCTGACCTTCTCAATCCTGATCCAGGACAGCGCTGTACAGCTTTATCATCTGTGGAGTCGGAATCTGACGAGCTTCGACCTTGGCTATCAGTTCCATGACCAGCATCTTCTTCAACCCTGGAGACTCTTCTTCTAGGCCTCTCCTGGTAGTAAGGAGTCCCCATACGAATGCGGCACTTGCGCGCCGAGAAACGCTGTGGGGTTGACTTCTTCGCCCTATTTTCGAATGAGCCTGTACCATTCAGGCCAGTTGACACCACTGGACTGCAAAATACTTCGTCTACCGCGGATTCTGGCGTGCTCTCTTCGGGGTTCGGCGACTGAAAAGTGACTGTTCCTGAAGACTTACGAGATTTGTTCTCCGCGGGCTTACAAGCAGATTTCAAAACTGCAGGTTCCTGTTGCTCGAGATCGCACTGCATTTCATCCTCCTGAAGCTGATGGTCCATTTCGCTCGTGTCCTCAACCTGCATGCAAGTCCCAGTGATAGCCAGCTTGTTGGGGTGATTATCTGGCGTAAGCCTAAGCCCAGGGCTGTTTTCGCTAATGACTTTGGGCGTGGTCACCACCACAGGGGTGTTGTTCCTAAGTATGGAACGTTTCTGTGGAGTCTTACGGATAGACCGGCGTACTGGTGTCAACACAACCTCATCACTGCCGTCTGCAAGAGATATCCCAAGAGAAATCAGCAGCTAGTTCCTAAATAAAATATTGAATACTTTCTAAGCAACTGAAATAGAACTGTAATATATATGGGTTATTGATCAAGTGTGAGGTCAAGATGACTGGATATTGGTCAAGTTCTGTTTTTTCTGCGAGTTTATGGACCGAGACGCGGTCGAGGTCCATAAGGGACCGTTCATTTTTTATGAGGGAGGGGGGGCTGGTGGGATTTGGGAAGCACCATTTAAAAATCGCATGACCCCCCCTCAGCTTACCAATTTTTTCACATGGTCCCCCCTTATAGCGGTCATTTTTTGGGATGACCCCCCCAAAAAAAATTGAACAAACAATATTTAGATTTCAACTTTTTTAATATTTCTCTATTATCCCCCTACTTCACGTTATTGTGCTCACTATGAAGACAATATTTACAATCTCTATACGACAGAGAGATGTTGTTTAAAAAACAAATCAAAAGAAAGAGAAGTCAATTTCGGATCTCCTAGTTATGGCTCGCCCTGAGCGTGTGGCATTTGGCCTCTCATTGGCATCTTCCTCATCTGAATTGATGAATGCAAGAATGACGTCACTTGAGTCATCTTCTCCCCTAGAGTCAATGGCATCACTGTCATACTCATCATTGTCACTTCCATCCGTTTCACTGCTGTCAGCACTTGCCCTGTTGTCATTTTGTGTCAATGACCTGGCATTTCTCTGTGTTGGTTGGCCAGTTCTGAGAGGACTCTTCTGCTGCAAGCATGAATGTCTTACAATTGCCTTTACTTTCTCACTCTTGCTGTTTTTCAAATGCTGCTTCAGCCCGTGGTGGTTTGAGTACTTGTTTAGTTCTGGAACACGTAGCTTTTTAAGCTTGGTTAGATCTTCGCACAACTCAGTCCAAAGAAAATCCTCCTCCCTACTTAACTTTACCTTTTCTCCTGCTCTCTTTTTCCTTTCAAATTCCAGCACTTCGAGATGCTGAAGATAATCCACCACAAACTTCGATTTGACAATAAACTTATCTGCAAATAGAGCAACGCTCTCTGGGTCAGATAAAACCAGCCTGCCACTTCCATGCTCTTTCTTCTTTATATTGTTAATCCAATCGGGGAAAGAGCGCATTACTACATGAGCATCATGAAAGAGGCTCATTCCAAAATGCGCAATAATGGCGAAAGCGACGAGTCGTTTAAGAAAAGGTATACAGCTGAACGATCCAGGCAGTTTGACATCTTACATGCAAAAGAAGCAATTTTTCTAGGTGCGGATGGCTGTTCAGAAAGGGCGAGTGAGTTTTCCATGCAAGGGTACCAGTTGAAGCCCAGTGATGGAAGAAAACTGAACTTCTCCATCAAAGAGCACAGAGCAATGGTGGAAAAGTTGAATGTCATATTGAAAGATGTAAAGGAACACGATTCCACACTCTTTCAGTCCAATGGGCTTGCTTTAAAGCAGGGCGAAGAATTTGCCCACAGTTTTAATGTAAAACAGATCAAATGTACAGAAGCTAAGTTGACGAAGGTTACGCAGGACATCGAAGCACTAGAAAATAAGAACAGCAATTATAACAGCATATTCAAAGGCATACTCAAACAGCACATCAACAAAAGGAGAAGGAAAAAAGAAAACCGCAGAAAGTCAAATGAAAGAAAGAGGAAGCGGACTGAAAACAACGTCCAACGAGTTTATGGAATCTGTGTTGGAAACCCGTTAGGAAATGATCTTCCACAATGCCTTGTGTACCCTCCTAGAACGGCCGTCCCGGAAGAGTGTCTTAAAGTTGAGGATGTTGCCACGTCGATATTTAGAAGAGATGGGCCATACATCGCACAGCTCTTGGAAGGGAATTATTTCACCAGTGCTGCAAGAAGCAGAATCACCACCAACCTTGAGCGGGAAGTCAGAGATTATGTTTACACCTTCATGTACCCTGAAGAGTACACTCTGACGGAAAGCATTGCTGCTTCTTACAGCATTGGTGAAAGAGACTCCCATAGCAGCACAAGCGGCGACGAAGAACTCGACGACAGCGGAGATGAAGATGAGTGCCAGTGAAAGTTGCATTCGAAAATAACAGTGTTAAATACTTCTTTTCAGTAGCTACAAATGCTTTTTGCCGCCAAACGTTTTTTTAAAGCAGAAGGAAAGTTTGTAATACATTTATATCCTGCCTTCTATGTTTATTCTATAGCAATTTTTTTGATATTCAAACATTATGCCATTTTAAAGTTTTACTGAAATATTTCACGTGACCCCCCCTTTTTCCCTTAATTTTTTGGGATGGCCCCCCCTCGAAAGCCATTTTTTTTCACATGCCCCCCCCCAAATCCCACCAGCCCCCCCCCTACCTTATAAAAAATGAACGGTCCCTAAACTCGCAAAAAAAGAACGAGGCCAATATCCAGCCATCTTGACCGAACAAACTTGGTCAATAAAGAATTTATTATATGGCTTTCGGAGAAATTTTTCTTGCGGGACACGGCGGGTAGTCCCGAGCGGGCAACATAGCTCCATCTTGCCCTCTCGGGTAGCCAATCACAGCGCAGGATTTGATTCATCTTGCCCGCTCACAGAGCTAGCCATATAATAAATTGATGTATCTCAAAAATCTCACATGAATAGAAAGGCATGGTTTCTATTAAGGAGAATTTGCCCTTTGAAGTTGGGACCAAAACGGTCAACAGAGGCGTCATTCGCGGTGATGTGAAGCAGGAGTAGAGATCTGCGTAGGACGATAGAGTTCAGTATCTACTATCAGTACATGCCGTTCATTCGTTTCCTCTTGTTGAACAACGGTGAAACAGATACAAAACAGGAGAGAGACAAAGTGGCCGCGGTAAAATCTCTGCAAAACTTTACGTTTTGAAGTTTTCCTCTTCCCGTTCGACGGGAAGAGAAAATAGGACAAGAAAATGACTTGTCCTCAAGTGTTTTGGCAGGCTAGTTTGCTATATCTCACTTAAAAGCTCTACATGTATGTCCTGACCCCAGTAGCTTACCGCTTTTACTGCTCTTTTTAACCGGGGTAAGAATAGTTACGAAGGCTTCTTCCTGAAATTGAAAACAAAAATTCTCGATAAGTAACAGACAAATAAGAAAACAACTAACGACGACATTAAGAACTGGCCCATCGCAGTGCTTTTTTGAGCACTCACAATTAGCTACGCTTCAACTGGTTTCGCGGAATTTCTGTCATCTTGCAACCTCGATTTTAGGCTCTCTCCAATTCCCATGTCGTTAACCAGGGAGGAAAAGGTGAGAAAAGCTGGGTTCGAACGGTCGAGCTTATAAATCTTCGTGGAAGATTTTTCAGGCCAAACAAAAATCAAGTTATTTCTGTGCGCTGGTCTTCGTTACCTTTTCTTCGCAGCCGTTACTGAGCCGCTACAAAACCAGGATTGTTGCTGGGTTTTTGTTTTCTTTCCTTTTTTTTTTTTTTGAAAAGTCGCGCGCCTACCCAGAAGGAAAAACGAAAAAAGCTAGTTAGGTGGGGAAGGGAAATCAAAAGAGCTCTGCAAACGCACAACTTAAAGTCCGCAAGTATCATGCATTATGCATTTGCGAGTGTGACTGTTGGCTGTTTCACTGACACTAGAAGTGTACTCGATTGTCGAAGATTTAATAATAGAAAACTAGGCTTGATTAAAAACCGCTGTTCGAGTGAGCGGCGAAAATTGAGCCTAACAGAAACCTTGATCCACTGCAAACCTTACGGAGCATTTCTCTGTAATAAACCACCACAGCCCACCCACCCACAGAATTTGATACTGTTCGCGCGTTTCTTCGATCGTTCCTTATGCGCGACAAAGAGGCAAACATTTCATTTCATTTTTGAGTTATTTTTTTACAAAAAAATACCTCTTAGTCGGCGCGTCGAGTATGTTACGGGTCAATGGGTGAGTGAGTGAGTGAGTGAGTGAGTGATGTATGTCACACCAATCAGATTGGATCTACTATAAAGAGCCAATCAAATTTCTTGTTGTAAAGGTAAACGGTATGTGAGAAGATCTGATCCCGATAAAGTTCAGAACGGGCGTATTCATTCTTCTATAAAAGAGGAGGAAGTATTCATTTATTGGGTTTACTTCGACATTTTCTGTGGGTTAGGCTGAGGATTTTAGTTAAATGAACGAGATGAGCCTTGAGGTTTGGAACAGTTCGTGAGTTCGTAATATGCAAATGCAACGAGATATTTTTATTTTTAGTTAAAGGTAACTTGATACTTTTGTACTAGTTCTTAGGACATGTTTTAGAGGGGACGAGACTTTAGATTTGAAACAATTCTAACGTTTACAATAGTAAGTGCGGGTAACGATTGTTTTGTTCTTGTTGCATGCAAATATAACAAGATATTTTTGTTTTTTAGTTACAAAGTGTAATGTGACACTCTTGTTTTTCATAAGGGAGTAAATTCAATTAGAGCGGACGAATCGTCACCACTCTTTCCCACGAGATGTTTGCTATCTTTAGTAACAAATGGTAACTTAACACTTTTGTTTTTTATATGGGAGTAAATTCAATTAGAGCTGACAAGTTATCGGCTATTGTTCCCAGGATATTAAACAAAAAAGCTTTCATTTCTGGACGGTTTTTACGTCTCTGCAGTAGCAGTTTAATAGTTTTATTTGATGACATTCATTTCAGTCCGATATTTTTTAAGGTAAAAAGTATGAAAACTGTTCAAATGTTCTTTGAAGACTGCGCGGCACCAAGTTAAAGTGCAATTTAATTAAATCAGACTTTCAACGTGTCAGAGGTTTTTTTCTTTCTTTCTATTTTCGGTGAAGTTGTGTTGTGTTGTGTTGTGTGAAAAGGTAAACTTACGTCTCGTATAAAATGCGAAAAAGTCCCTGAATTAACTTGAGTATTTTTGAGCAAAAATTCCTCTTGGGGGTTGGAAGGGTTATGTGATCGGTGAGTGAGGGACTTATGCATGTGCGCGTGTCACACCGGGTTGTATCAAAGAACGAATCAAATTGCCTGTTAGAAAATAAGATGGTATCTACATTAATCTGGAGACATGTCAGATTACTGTAGTTTTTTCAGTCAAACATTTTATGGCTTACTATTTAGCTATCTTACCATGACCGATGTAACATCGCAACCAAAGAAAAAATGTCAAATTAACCAAATCATTACTGTACCATGAATGCTCCTATCTCCGACACTTCACACAAAAAAATAACTCTTGCACGCCTTGCGTGCCTATGTTTTTTTTCGGTAAATGAAGCACAAGTAGATACACAGCGCAAACAGACCTCTTGGTGTCTTTTCTCAGCTCTCAGTTTTTCCTTGTCTGCTGCCATCTTTGCCTTCATGGCCATTCTCATTTCCTGAATTCTGTTTCTTGCAGTAGCAAGTTTGTTGTTGGGCTTGGCGTCATTGCCTGGCGTTGGTTTCTATTTAAAATTAACATTTGAACTTTTAACCCTAAGTGTGATCAACATGCAGTTACTCCAACGTTAGCAATACAATGTCAACCAAGCAAGTGACATGAAAACAGAAATTCTTCATAGCTACTAGGTTATAATATTACCCAAATAGTGTCTTGTAATAATCCTTAGCTAGCGGAAGGGTACTTAACTGTCGGACTAGAAAGACGGGCGGTATAACCTACTGACGGTCTGGCTACCTGAATGACAGGATAGCTTAAAGGTAAAGGTAAAGGTAAAATCTTTATTCAGACACGGTATTTCCTTCAGGACTTAAACAATATTGAATTAAATTAGTCTCACAACCTATTTAGTAAATCACTAATGACTACTACAATAAGAGAAATGATAAAAAAAACCTGCTTCACAAGGAAGCCGTGTATACAAGCAAAATAAAACTTTCATAAGACTACCATCAAAATCATAATTCTTCAACTTAGATTTAAATTCATCAAGAGAGGGTGACTGTGAATATCCAAGGGTAAATTATTCCACAGTACAGCTCCGCTGTAGGACAGACTTCTTTTACAATAATTAGTGTGGGGCTGTGGAATGGCAAGTGAACAGTCACTATCCCTTAAGTTACAGGTTAATGTATCGGAACGGAAGACAAAGTGCGAACTAAGATAGTCCGGAACCATATTATTTACAATCTTATACATGATTACTGATCTATCAACAAGGCGTTGACGGTCCAGTTTAACCCAGTTCACCATTCGCAACAATTCATCAGTACTACATGTACGATCGTAATTTGAAAAAGTTATGACGCGTGCAGCACGATTTTGTAATTTTTGTAACTTTTGAGGAAGACTCTTAGAACAGGATCCCCACACCGAGCTGCAGTAATCGAGATGAGGTTGGACTAATGAATTGTAGATGGAAAGTACAGTCTTACATGGAACCGTATACCTAATACGTTTAATGGCGCTTATACCAGAAGCGATCTTTTTAGAAAGCTCGTTGATATGACACTCCCAAGTATGATTTTCATCAATATGTACACCTAAAGATTTTACAGTCGAGACTTGCTTCATCGGAAACCGCTTAATTCTGGCAGTGGGATTCGCTGTAGAACTTTCTAAGTGTTTACTACACGTCCAACAAATGAAGGCTTTGTTTTAGCAATGCCTGCAAGCTTGTGTACCTGACACGTGGTTAACAAATTGATAGGCGAGACGACACGTACAAAAACATGTCAAAGACCAGAGTACCTTAATTACTAGTACTAACTGAGTAGCTATAAGCAGTAATTACGACTCTAGCTGGTCTGTAAATTCTGTCTCACTGGTCTCGTCTGTGGAGTACCGTCCTGTTCAGTGTTATTAGCAAAGCTAAGAGCTTTTTTTTTTAGCATAAACTGAAGTCTGGTTTCTGTTTCACCCTTTCACGCTATGAAATCCACGTTGCGTTTTGAAGTCTCCTCTTTTAACTTTGCACAATGCTCTAAGGTTACTTCTTTGAACATTACAATATCACCTCTCCATCTTCTTAAAAAAAACGCCCCTCTAAGTTGCGCGCTACTTTCTAACGCAAAACCGTCTGTCTCTAACGCAGCCCTCAAAATGGTGCCAGAAAAGTACCCCTCTTTTCAGATGACATACCCTTGATGACCTTTTCTTTAACGTACTCTGGTAAATACTCCAGGTAAGTGTTAAGCACGTAAAAACTACTGGTAACACTAATCAGGGATTGATGCATTTTACCATGGATGTTAACTATTAAAACGTTTCACTATCAGGTAACAGCTGTAGCAAACGAAACCATGACACTGAAGAATGTCTGCATATAGGAAGCTACTAATAATACCTTAGTCTTGGACTTTTTAGTGAATTTCCTTGTTTTCTTTTCCTCTTCTTTCCAGTTGTTGTTTTTTAGTTTCTCCAGTGCAGCAAATTTAACATTTACGTCTTCAACCTGACATTTTCACGACAATAAATAAATGAGTGTCCAGAAAAAACCAGAAGCAAAGCACACCGTAGCCCTGTGAGAGCATCTGGTTTCTTGAGCTCTGTTCTAACTACCAAGGAAAGGTAATTTTTAACAGCGTGAAACAAACAGGCTGATGTTTGTCTACATTTGAAGGCTAACTAAGGTGGCGAAAAAGAGTGAGTGACTAATGACCTGTTCATCAATTTATTAATTATTTTCAGGCAAAGTAATTTATGCCTATTCACCTGAAAGTAAATCATTTCCCAGAATCCTTGGAGGTCTGAGGCAGTTGCTGGCTTCTCTGCATGTTTATCCTGCAGGATTGTAAAGCAACAATAAAGAAATAAACAACCCTAAAAACAAATAATTGAAAGTGAATTTAACATTCAGTAGGTTCTTTTATTAGTTGACCACAGAGATAATCATGAACTCACCTCACTCAGATCAATGAGACCTGAGAACTGACGAAACCGCTGATCAATCAACAACTGGGCTTGGCCAATAGTTGTCCTTATCTGACCAGTCACTTAAAAAATAAAGATGAAAAGAATAGCAGCTTTTTTCTTTTTTTTTTTTCAAGAGGGCGTGGTCGGGGTCTAGATTTTCCTATCTCTGCCCATGGTCACAGTAATGTACATGATGTGTGTGTGTGAAAAAGGTCTGCTCAATAATTATGAGTTAAAGTGATTCAAAAGAGAAGAAAAAATAAATAAGCCATCTACCAGTTTAGGCTTGGTCTGTATGGAGAAAACTGTAGACCTGTACCATACAGACCTCCCAGCTAGCAAATAACATATGTGTATATATCTTGTCAGAGCAAATTCATAAGGCGTCAGGCAACAAAATTCTAATTCAAACCAGTACATACCTTCTTCACTGAGACCTTGTTCTTCGGTGTTGATTTTCTCCCATTTTGCACAGATCTCATTCAACCTGTCAGTCTCCATTGTCACAAGATTCCTAAAATATTTTGCATCATGCTGCTCTTCCTCAACATCCTGAGTCTCAAGAACATTGCCACCATCCATTCCTGTGACAACTTCACCAATGGTTTCATGGGATTTTTGAGTGCTTGGGGTTTCTCTGTCAGTTGAGGGAGGAGTGGTGATCGTTGCCACAGCTTCATTATCACCTTGCTGTTTTTCAGAGTCATTGCATGTTTCCATGGTAGCACTGCAAGTCCCTGTCATATCATCAATCATTTCAACATGAACTTGCTCTTGTTGATTGTTTTCTTGTATTTTTAGTTCATTACATGTATTTAAATGACAAGCTGCTACAGGATCCTCCAAAACAGCATTCTCAACCTGGTCAGTTGGTTTGTCTCTCTTAGGGCTAAAAAATGAAGCTGCTGATGTCGGAAACATAAATTCTGCTGCACTCTTAGGACTGAGGGGCTGAAACTTGAATGCTTTTGCAAAATAAGTGAATGTGTTGACACCACTTGGCGCAGTGAACTGAAAGTCTTCAGGAGCAAAAGATTGAGCCTCCGTTCTTGATGCTGTACTTGGCTGAGAACCTCTTTTCACTCCTTCTGTGCTCCCTCTTCCACGTGACACAGTATTCTCTATATTCTCCAGTGGTGGGAAGCTCAATTTTTCAGGAGCAGGTTTTATTTCTTCAGTTGACGATATTTGGCCACTTTGCTTGTCAAGTTTCAAAGGGGGATGGCATTCACTTGAAGCTTGATCTTTAACCTTCTGGGCTTGAGATCTTGTCTTGACTTTGTTGTCAAGTTCAGCTGCCATTGCTAAATCATAAAAGACAGCCGTTTTAGAAGAAGCAGAAAGAGAAACAGTATGCCAACACTAATAGAGGAACTTTTGTTGCATACCTTTCTTACTGGACTGAGAAGCTGTAACACCTTTGGCGGACAAAGATGTCTTTGTCCGTACACTTTGTCTTGTGACTCTGCCAGTCTTTTCTGGTTGGACTTCAGTCTATGATGATAACAAATTGTTCCTCATTTAAGATATTATGTAACCTTATGATATGGGAGATTTTCTTGCATCATAATTGCCTTACCATTATTAAGTTTGTAATCTAGCAGCTAATTTGTCCAGTTCTGACACTCTCTCTGTCAGTCAACATTATTCAACAATATTGTCCAAACACAAAAATGTTTGGTCACCAAAAATGTTTGATCATGTTTGATGTGTCTTTTGAACATGGATTTTGGATTCTTGTGAACAGATGCTTCTCTCTGGTCTGGTCAGTTCACTTTTTACAGGTTTTATGGCACAATTGTATTTCACCATCTTTATTGTGGTAGACAAAATCTAGGGATTTTTTCTTAATTAAAATGCAACACAAAATTTCATAGCTAACCTTCTTTTCCTTTAGTTTATCACTACATGCTGGTTTAGGTTTGGGCTCCACCTTTTTCACCCCTCTGGTTTTAAAGTCAGTTGCCAGGTTTGCACTTTGCTTAGCAATCCTGACCGAAGCCCTTGTCACTCTTTTGGCTGGTTTGCTTGCTTCATACTGACTGGGCTTTATCAGTGGGGTAACCCCTTTGGTTGCTTTCTTCATAGCATTGGCAAACAAGAGAGCTTCTTGCTCATACTTGACGTGCCGTACCACAAAAGACTTCTTCTGCGGTTCAGTTCCTTTCTTTTGTTTTCGCTCCTCACGCCACTTCAGCAATTTTTCCCTTCTACTCAGTTCTGGATTCGTAGCTTTATCTTGTTTAACATCTAGATACACAAGAATAGTTTTATTGGTGTGTTGGCATTAGTTTGCCAATCTGAATGTACTAAAGTATTGATAGTGTATTGGCCAACTCATCAGTAAATGAGTCCTAATGCTTTAAGGGTGGAAAACAGTATCCACCAAGGCCCAATTGTTAAACATAGTATAAATTGGCAAGGGCAACTTTTTTAACCACTAGATCAACCGCAACCTTGTTCCAAGGCCTATACTCCCTGAAGTATCTATTTTTGTCTCTCTTCCCTCTTTTACTTTCACTGTCTTGCAGTGATGGGCATCTCCTGTTGCAGGACACCCCCCTCCCCCTTATGTAAGATGTAGATTGGGAAAAAGAGAAACTCTCAATGTGAGGTCTCTCTTCTTCTCACTCCAGCAGGGGTGGGAAGAAGAGAAACCCTGGGAACAATGCTGTGGTTGATTGAAGTACATGATTGACCTTTCTCATGTGGATGATACTGTCAAAAAGCGAGGTTGTGATCAACTTCAGCCAAGGAAGCATTCTCCAGTGGGTAAATGTTAACAAATGAAACTATGCTATCCAGCTGACAGTTATTTATCTGGCAGACGACTTGATTAATAGAACAACCATGGCTAGACAAATTTTTATTAATTTGCATTCTTTACTTACACTACGCTTTAAAAGGCTACAAAATATTACAATGTGCAGTTACAAAAAATATCCATACTCCTCCCCCCCCCCCCCCCCCCAGAAGGGATTGGAGGTCATCGGAATTTCCTGGGCGGCTGGGGGTTCTCTAAGAACAAATCATTTGAAGAAAAAATCCCGTCCATGGGGGAGGTGTGGATATTTTCTGGAACCACACAATTTAGAGCAGGGGCAAAGTACATGTAGGGAAGAAAGCGGCCTTTTCTATTGAGGGTTATTTCCGAATTGAAGGGGGCATTTTGTCAGCACTTTGATTCTTTCTTTACGGGAGAGAAGGTACCATAAGATGGGAGGTGTGGATCCTGCACAAGAGCTTATCAGTTATCACATTCTTTTCTTCTAAACATCATGTTTTAGACATTTACAGGCAACTTGCCGACTGTAACAACACATGCACATTGTATGTGAGAACAGGTAAGCGTTACTCTGAGGTTGAAGCAAATAGGTTCTTATATCAGCTTGCATCAGGCAGCCTTACCTGAAGTTTCTACAACCCATGCCAACGGTTACCACGAACTTCAGCTACGAATACAAGCAGTCTAGCTCTTAAACAGAACTTAGAGCTCTTTGACGGGTTATTTCATCTTTTTAAGACAATTTCATTCATTCAATTCATTACATGTAATTATTCAAACATGTTTAGACAGCTTCAGCAAGGCATTAGATTGCCGTACGGCCGCTTGAAAGAATTGTTCAGCTGCCGGACAATCAAATGCTGCTGGTATTTTTGAATAAGCATGTTTACCGTTTTTGCCCACTGTTACAGCCTCGTCGTCCACGTTTTCATCAGCCAGTGGGGATAGAGGCATCCTTCTTCGTTTCGAAACTTCATCCATCCTGGAGAGCTGACGATTTTCGCTAGCACGCTGAGCTCGAACATTCCGACTTGACGCTCCCGATTTTCCACGAGACTTGTATAAGGAAGACAAAAAGTCGTAGCTGGATTTCTTCGTCGCAATATTTTCCATGTTTTACAAATATGACCACTGCTAGATGACTTTTAACGCTAATAAAAGATGATTTCTGCGGCAAACTAGTGAAACAACGATTTAAAAGTACGAAAATTGATAAATAAGTCAAGCTCTGCGAACCAAACTGAACTTTGAATTTCGTTCCAACGTTTTCCTTCTCGTTTGTTGGTCAATTTTAAATGCGTCAACCAATCACATCCATGTATTTATAAAACGTGATAAATATTCTGAGTTCGAAAGCGAGGCTTTGCGAAAGCGAGGCTCCCCGTACAGAAGACTTCATGTTCGTGAAAGAGAGCTTCAAGGGTTCGAGCTGTACCGCTACAATGGTAGCTGCTCGAATTAAGTTGTCTCCCATCGGAATTGTTATTATAGGGCTTGTCGTTGTCGCGATAATCTACTACTTGTCAACCGATGGTGGAAGAGGGGAGTTTTCTCACAAGTATTTTGAAGGCGAAGATACCGTTTCAATGAAGCGACTCATTATGACAGCAATTCACCTTGCCGAGAAGGGAGGCGATGTTGTCCGAAAAATCCGTCGGGGAGAAGATTTGGGGGTAAGTCTTTTGTCCAACTAAAACCTTCTTACACTCCTGGAGATTTTTTCCTTTTACGCTATACGCAAGGAGAGTTATTAGAACCTCTTTGCTCACTTACCTTTGTTGTGTTTATCAATAGGTTGATAAGCAGCTTACCACAAAAATTGTCACCGATCGCCCGGATGTGTGTTTTCAGACCTTGCAAGCTTTTTTTGTGTGTGTGCACATTTAAAATTTAGAGTAGAAAACCGTTTCGGCATAAGTAGCAAATATCTCATTGTTTGGAAGAGTGAAGAGAAAATTATGCAATTTTGTGTCGTGGCAATAATAAACAACGCAATCTGTATGCTTTGCATTTTGACAACCGGCAACGTGGAGCAACTATTAGTTAATTTACACATGTTAAACTCTTGACGTGTACATTATCCGAACAGAGTTAGTCGTGAATACAGACAGACAAACGATTTAATTTTGATGTTGTGTTACCTACTTGTAGACAATAATTTAAGGTAGTATACTGTAATTAACGTGTGCACCAGTACGTCGAACACAGAACAAGCTTGCTAAGCTTTTAAATTCAAGTGAGATGCATGAAGTTTATATTTTGAAGTAACAGGGTATTTATGTTCAAAATTGTACAGAGGTTTTATCAGTTTTATTATTATTATTATTATTATTATTATTATTATTATTATTTAACCTCTCAAAACTATTTTTCAACAACTTGACCTTTGAAAACAAGCAACTTTGCATACTGAAAAACAAATTTTGATACAAATTATGGTATTTTTGTCCTGTTGAACCAAGTTAATCTCTCTGATGCTTGTGTGATGTCCAACAAGGGAAGATACTAAACTTCAAAATGCAAATAAGAAAAAAACAGTTCAATATTACGCTGCTGCCAAGTACTGTAATGATCCAAATACACTGTAGTCTGTGCTCTCAAACTAATAATTTAAAAGCACACCCCTCATTTAATTTTCAAGGTGCATTACACTAAGCAGACCTACCCAATAAGCACCTCTATTCCAATAATCTCCAAACCAGTGTTCTGAGATTTTGAATAGTTTAGATTTAATTGTATCTATTATTGTAGTAAATGAGATAAAACCGGTTTCATAGTTTGCGTTTGAGCAATGTCAGGATTAAGAAAAATAAAATGAGTGTTCAATCGTGACTGAAGCTCTACCTCCATGGACTCGCCAAAATGTTATAAGTGTCCAGAAGCTAATTAAACCATTTTTTTACAGCATACATTTGATGTTATGGCATGACTGGCCAGAATATATCTGTTGTGGTTCAATTTTACTTTTGGTACAATTTGCTTTTGTCCTTTGTTTAGATGTTTGGTAATAATAGAGTAAATTTCATAATGCATATGAAATAAAGGAAAATACCAAATTTTATACCATGCCATAGAAAACACAGCCAATCCGAATACAGGAAAGCCATTGCATATTTGACAGTATCTCATCCAACCTTCCCATTGTGTGCCATGGATATGTCACATTTATTGTGCTGGCTGCTGTATTGTCTATGGCATGGCCAATACAAAATAATTATGCAATTGCTCTCTAGTGGTATACCATAGAATATCCCTCTTATCACTTGTATTTTCTTAGTTTTCACACTTGTCTAAAGGCTTGTGTGTATACCAAGAAAATACAAGTAACTTATGGGATAGAGTGGTTTTTAGTGGAATTGTACATGCCACAACTTCATATTAGTTCCTACAATCCCCCTATAGTTAGTCATTCTTTTGTTTTCTAGTCTTTGTTTTTGTACACCACCCACTAATACTAATCAGCAGACAATATTAGACACTAACAAGTAGTTTCTGTTTCATGGGTTCAGTAAAATCACCCTATACCATGGTATACCACTCAAAAGCATTGCATAACTAGCAAGTACCAAGGGTAATACTGAACTGCGGTGTATCCAAATTTATCCAAAGGTTGAATCATTTGGTTCCACTTTGTTTCGTTTTTGCTTTTAAAGCTTAGTTCTTTCCTCCATTATTATTCTGGTCTTCATGATTTCATTTTTAACACACAGGAAGAAAGCAAGGGGCAGACACTTGAAGGAGCCAATAACCCTGTAACACAAGGAGACATGCTCTCTCACAGGGCAATGTTTTATGGCTTCAAAAAAGAATTCCCCAAGTTAAATGTAGTGTCTGAAGAACATGACCATGGAGATGTTGATTTGAGTGGTGTGAAGTCTCCCGATATCTCAGGGATAAATCTCAACGACAGACTCCACAACAAAGACGATGAGATGGTGTCAGCAGGGAACCTTCTTGTGTGGATAGACCCTCTAGATGCCACACAAGAATACACAGAAAACCTTGTCCAGTATGTCACCACCATGATTTGTATTGCTGTCAAGGGACGCCCTGTCGCTGGGATAATACACAAACCATTTCTTCATAAGACATACTGGGCTTGGCTAGGTCATGGATCATCAGATAACATAAAAGTTCCTGCAGAGAAAGAGTCAGCATTGAAGACACCAAGGGTGATAGTTTCAAGATCTCATGCAGGGAAAGTGAATGCGACAGTTAGATCAGCATTTGGTTCTGAATCTAAGGTGATACCAGCTGGTGGTGCTGGTTATAAGGTGTTGTCATTATTTGAAGACACAGCTGATTCTTATGTTCATGTGACTCTAATCAAGAAATGGGACATCTGCGCAGGGGATGCTCTCTTGAGAACATTTGGAGGAAAGATGACCACATTAGATAATGAAGCAATTGAATATGGTGATGGATCTAAACCAGCAAATGAAAAAGGACTTTTAGCATCATTACACAATCATGCAGAATTTCAGGAAAAGCTTGCACAGAAGTTGAAGTCTTAAGAATGTAAAATGCATCTGACTGATATAATTTATTAAGGCAATAATTTGAATCACATGTGCTTTCAAAATTTGTGCATGTTGAAATTGTTTGTTTAAAGATGAATCTTAGCATATTTATAACTAACAATTCAAGTGTTATGTATTTTGCCATGTCTTCTTTCTTACAGCAATGGAAACAAAGGACACAAGTTACATAATTTGTACAATTTTGGATGTAAATGGTACATTTATATTTTCTTTTAGCCTGTCATAGGATGTACACTAACAGGCAAAGTAGCCTTGCTAGGTAGGGAAGTCATTTTTGAGTACAAAAAGGTATTTAAATACTTATGCTGTACATTTTCATGTTGTTCATGTGCAAGTGTACATGTTTTGAAATGTGCATGGGCAAGGCATTTTATTCACTGACTAACACTGCCTCTTTAGGACCTGTTATGGCAAACTGAAAATCATTGATGGACTAGAGCATCAAAGGGGGAGTAACACTTTGCCTAGTCGTGTTATAGAAACTAGGATATTTCTGGTAATGTGGAGCAGAATTTTATAGCCTGTGCAAGCCCTGTATAAAAGAGAGTTTGCAAAGTAATGTTAACTTAATAATAATTATTCTGACTATCAAATCCCAGATTACAGTCAAAAATTTATGCTAACCTGATGCTGACTCAGGTTAGCCCCAAGGCACCCTCATGAACTCTCTTGACATTGAGGTGCAAAGAAAACCAAGTTTTTGGCACACTGCAACTGTGAAGTACTAGCCCCCCAAAATTTCACGTGCTAGTACTTGAAACTATAATTTGAATTTCCTAAAAAAAATTTCTCAAGAAACTTCACTTGCCCACCTGGCAACTGAAGGACAGAATCAACCAGCATGGCTGCAAAATCTACTAGTCTGGGCTATCAGAGACAACTTTTTTGGCATGCTGTGGCATGGCATGTGTGAGTTGAAGGCATTTGTCTGTTTTCTTTTCAAAATTTTAAGAGGTGGAAAACATTTTGTGTGTGCCTTGAGTTATAGAAACATGGGTGGTTGTTTGGAAAAGCCAGAATTGCAATGGAAACACAAGCTACAGACGAGATTCCTGAGCTGCGTTATTTATATCTTTTGCGAAACAACCAGTTGTAACCTCTAGTGCACACTGAATTGTAGCTTGAAAGGTTGGGGATCTTGCCAAAAACAATATTTTGTTTTTTCTATTCTTAATTTGGAAAGATCTTGGCAAACTAAGGGGACTTCAATTTTGCCATCCTACACTGTAGACTGCTCTTGACAAGCCCTTTGAAACTCTGTTACAATATATGGGTGCCAACATTGATCAAAGCAGCATAATGTGTTTATGTGCAAATGTTTATAGCTTAAATTTTGTACTCAATACCTGAATGTAACTTTGCATTCAAGTTTGCTCGATGGGTTTTAGAATTTGGTCTTTTTTATATCATGGGGGGTTGAAATGCCATTTTTATCAAGTAATTTTTTTTTGCTGGTAGTTGTATTTAAATTACAGTTTGTATGTAGACTATATAGACATGTTCTCAAGTCTCACATATTGCCAAGTTGGGATGTTAAATACTACTTTCTTTAATACCATATGGATGTGAACAGTAGTGGCAACCATTCCCTCTTTCAAATTTATTGAACTTATTTAAATGTTTTAAAATAATTTATATGCTTGAATATGTCCCTGTAATGAGAGATAAACTTTAGTGGCTTTCTCAAGAATATTTAATGCAAACATTACACATATTATTCATGCACATTTGTCAACTTAATTTCTAGCAGTTCTAGGTAAAGGCTCAATTTCCCATGCTCTCACGAGTCTGGTTATTCTCTGCAACAGGGGTTTCATTAACGGCTGGGCACCAGGCAAATTGACCGGCTGTGAGAACAATTTTGCCTGCCTGGTTTGACCATCTAGTGAAAAGTTTTTCCTATAAATATTAGAAGAAGTTCAGTTCAAAGAATTTTGCCCACCAGTGAAAACCAGTGTCCCTCCTGCTGAAAAGTCAGTGAAACCCCTGCCCCAAGAAGAGACTTCTGGGGAGTTGCATGGGCTCCTTTCCTAAACAGCTATTCTAGGTATCCTCGTACAGTCACTCATAAGCAGACAACCTTGCATCCAGTATCTTGTGTGAATAAAATCATGGTAAAGCATTCACCTGCAATGGGGAGGCATCTGCTGCAGCTGATAATGAAAAATATCTCCATAATGCCCTATATAGGGGGAGAGGTATGTTTTTCAGACTTCAGGTACATGTGTACAGGGTTTTCGTTAATATTTGAAATAGCAGGAGAGTAGTGTAAAGTAACAGGAGAATGATTTTTTAAAAATAAAAAAATGGCTACAGGCCTTTGAAATTTAGCCGGAGAATTCTACGTAGTAGCCGGAGAATTCTCCGATCCCCGATGCCTAATGAACACCCTGTGTGTATGTAAGGAACGGAAGCGATTTCACTAGTTAAGGTATATGAAAGGAAAAGGAAAATCTGTCATTAAGGTATTTAAAAGGGCCTTTAATAAAAATATTTCGAACAGAAACACTTTGCACCTGTAACTGGCAATGGTTGATGTTCTCCTTTACCCTAATACTGTTCATTAACTACATATCAAGGGTCTAGAAAAGGAAAGCAGAGTTCTTCAGTACGTATGCAGAGGGGGTACCTTTCTTGCCAAAAAAAGGTACATGAAAGGGCTACCTTTTCTGCCTAACTGGAATACAAAAGGATAAGGGTCGGGCCACCGAGCAGAGCCTTCCCATATAAAACTTTGTAGGGTACCCCACTGGGGGGGGGGGGGGGGGGGGGGCAGGCAACAACACAAATAACCAAAAAATAACCAAGCCACCAATACTATTTGAAGAAGGTGGGAATCAGTTTTATTAAGGAACTTATTTTTTGAGCCAAGGACTACTGGCACTTGATCAGTTCTAATTGTCCACAGAGATTTGTCTTGAGAAAGATTTTTCCTGGTTACTGACATTTCAGTAATCTGGGGATATATAAACTTGTTGCCTACACAGGCAACGTTGCATGTGCTAAATGAATTGTTGACATCTGCAGGACCAGATGACTTTTTCTAGACTGGCAGAAGTCAACCCATCTGGCCAAAAGAAAGCATGACTGGGGACTTACAGTGATATGATAAACGTGGGTTACCTCAGTCACCAACAAAAAGCATTGCCCCAGACTACGGTATTCAAAAACTATTACAGCATATTGATTTGACATTGACATATTATTAAAAAATATTGAGTCATTATTTTCTAATTGACGGGCAATATTGTCATTAATTCACAGTCTCCGTCCAGTTTGGCCAATAAGCATCCTCTAGATAAGACTGTCCACCCTTCCCTCTTATGCCTTTTTCCCACTGCGCTTCGCACTTCTTATACAAATACATCGCAGCTCTAGCATCTTCAACAGAACTGTGTTCGTTCACCTGAATATCCCACTTCAACAACTGTCTAGTCAGTCGTTTTAGCGAAGGCGTAGAGTTCCGGGTAAACCCGGCTAAGGCGCGCAATGGTATATGTTTTGATGAGTCCCTGATGAGATCGGAGGGGTGTCTCAACTTCAGTACTTTCAAATCAAACTGTAAAGCATGCCCTACAAGTATGCGTTTCTTGATAAGCCGTTTAACTTCCTTTCTTGCTGAGCGAAAGGTTATCGCGTTGTTCATGTGTTTGGGGCGGATACCACTCCATTGTGTTCTATAATCCGTGATGGGTTTGTCGGGTTTCACATACACGTCGTATACAACTTCACCATCATAGTTCACGATGCTACATCTCGCCAAAGCACTTGTCTTCTCGTCGCCGACGCCAACCATTTCGCAGTCTAAAGCAACAGGAGGCACTGTTTTCGACTTGTTGAAATCGTTCTTCCCTGTAACAACCGTATTTTTCAAGTTGTCTCCTTCACTTTCAACACAAAAGGAATCGTTTGAAGAACAAGTAGACATGTTGTCCACGGAAATTCTATCACAGTTATCGCGGCTTACTTCGATGTGTAATTTGTTCATATCCGTTCGCCGGCGGACATTTCTTCGATTTCTCTTCCAAAGGAAATGTTCAGGGTCTGACAGCTCCATTTTGATTGTCCTCTGTAGAACAAACAAGTGCAAAGTAAGCCCAAATTTAACGAAACCGGCAAATTGTTATGTCGCCACGTGGTGCAATCCGGACGCCATTTTGTTGTTGCGCAACAGAAAGGTCTGGTTTCTAGCTGCGGTGCATTCTGGTTACCTTCTGTTTCCTCTCTGTTCAGTTCTTTTTTTTTTTTCTTTTTTTCTCCCTCTCTCTGGTTTTCTTTCATTTTCTTGCTTTTCTTGCCTTTCTGTGCCGAAGTCGGTACGCAGACACAAGAGGACAAATTCCATACATGTGCATGCGGACAAAGAGATGACCAACCAAGATGAGGTCGAAAGGGCGTCCGCGATTACGGCAGGCTTAAATGTGATGTTTCAGCTAGAAAAAAATGTCGCGGACAATTGGGATAATTTTTGGAGATAGCTGATAGACTTGCCACAAGTCAACCTTTGCCTAATCCTTCGCTTATTCATCTCCCTCGAGCGAAGCAAGATGTATATCTTGTTTCGATCAAACTGTTCTCAGGAAGCACATACATGCAGGCTACTGAGCGCTAAAGCCGTTTGCGCTCAGAATGAACTCGCGTCAGAGCCGTATCTGATTCATTTCTAAAGGTGGACGAACCCTCTGCTGTCCTTCCGGAATTGGCGAGTACTTCAGTTTCCTTGTTAGTTCAGAACAAACGAGAATAAAATGCATGTCACAGGCGAAAAGACGACATTGATGGGGGATGGAAGAGCTCACACAATTACTTGTGCAAGAGCTAGTTTTCTCCAGACAAGCACTTCGGCTTAAACAATGACCGAAGGACAAGCACACTTCTTCAGCACTTATCTTCTGGGTGCGAAGAGATGAAGGTTGAACGAAAGTGTCTTGCTGGAGGAAGACCAAAAATGGGACAAACGTATGAGTACTAGTATTGAAATCACTGCTTTTAACACTTTTTTCTAATTCCACACTTCTCTTTGAGTGAGATAAGTTAAACGATTTGGGGAGCTTCTTCAGCCGGGACAAATAGCGGACAGATTGGATAACTAAATTCAATTTCTCAAACGTCTTAGTCCAAAAGGTTAATGCGCCCCGGCATTTTCAAGAAGATTGTAGCCCGATAACTATTCTTCTGTTGCTCCATGGACGCGGTCTTGCAAATGTGCCTTTAAAATATTTACTAGTATCATGTACTCTTGTCTAATTGCTGCGATTTTCTTACGCGTATGTTGTTACAATTCGATTGTGAAATAAAAGCCTGAAAAAAATCAGGCTTTTCTTTCACAACTGCTCAAATTGGGTGTATAACTGTAGACTACGAGTAGTTCCGTTCGTTGTACGTGACGCGAAAGAAAACCGCAAGAAAAAAATGGCCGCGCGAAATCCTGGGAGGAAGGAGCGCGCTCCTCACCCCTTGGATTTCGCGCGGCCATTTCATACCTGCTTGTAAACAAGGACTAACAGACATAAACACTGAGATATAGACTTGTTAATTCTCTATCGCTTGTCTCGATGACTCCCAATGCTATATCTTTCATTTTCCTTTATTTGAAAACTAAAGAGTTCGGGTAGAACCGCTTATTCCTATACTTTTGTGACTGTATAGCTGGTTTTCACATGACGTCACTAAAATTCAAACTACAAAACTATTGATCTTCCTGAGATTTAACTTTAGTGATGTATAAGAGCAGCTGAAAACTAATATTTAAACAAATTTTCGTTCCGAATGGGTTCTTGGTTTTGATACACTACACTCGAATTTCTAAGCTTTTGCGTAACGCGGCATTTACATGACGGCCTAGAGAGCTGTCATTATGGTTAAAAAAGTGACTTATTTCGGGAAATTTGGCTATCTGAAAATTTCATGTCTAAGAAGAAGTATTGTTTTAATGTTTTAGAGTTCCTCGAGGGATAAATTCAAGCTTCTGTGGAAAAACTCAGTGACAGATGTTTCTGTTGGTTTCCGGCCGCCATGTTAGTGCCCATCCGTATGGGCACCAGCATGGCGTCTCCATACAAATCTCTATAAATTTGTGTAGAATCTTCCTCCGCATATCTTGGAGAAGAAAAGTTGCTGTGACCAGAATCTTGGCGAGAGTCTTTGCATATTTACCTTCTCTCATTTCCCAGATTCCGGACTTAATCTATTGAACGGTTTTGAGTTTTATTTTGATCTATTTTGAATGGCGTGACACTGAAAACCAGCAATTGTGATGTTATTGTTATTTCTTTGAAGTTAGGCTCAGTAATTTAAAAAGATCGCCAAAATTGCTACTACAATAATTACAAAAAGTGAACCGATTGCCAAAAGACCTCTCTGCATTTCCCTTTTCATCTGCTGGCCATATCTGGTCGCGGGAAGTGTGCCAATAATTTGACTTTTGATATTTTCATGTGGGAAGGCAACCGTGGGGACCTCGAACTCCAAGAAATCACACAATGGCTTCCATCCCTCTTTTACGTTGTACACTAACAGCTTGTCAGCGGGAACAATGGACTTTACACGGTGGTTGTGGATACGATATTGCTTTCTTATAACAAAGGTGGACTTGGGGTTACAAGATCCAATGGTGGCATTAAGGAATGAATGCAAGACGTACTGCATTTTCCTCGCGGTTGGCGATAACATGGACACAATACTGGATCGCATAGCAAAGTAGAAATTCAAGTGACGCACAAGACTTTCTATCCACGAATCTTCTTCTCTCACGCTCAAAATCACTTTACAGTCAGGAAAAGCTTCCAGTATTTCCTCGTAGAAGAAGTTTCCAGGCATGTCGATGCATACATCAGCATTCTGATAAACTCTCTTGACATCAGGTTTGGCGCCATTTTGGAAAACATCAAACCAGTGATCTCGGAAGTCAAACATTTGCTCTTCCCAGTCGAACACCGTAAACCCAAGGTACCGCAAGGCTTTAGCGATTGATTTAGTACCGGTTTTTGCATATCCTGCACAGATGATCTTCATGAGTATACCAAAAACAGTGGCCGTGATTTCAACTTATCTGTCGACCTTGTTCAGGCTCTAACCGGCCCACTGGTCACGTAAAGTAGATCATATTTACATTTATGATAAAATTCATCTACGCATGTTTGTAAATATTACATAACTCCCCTGTTATGTCACGGTCGACTGAGGGATAGACTGGTTAATTTACTTTAATCTCGCTTGTTTAGTTGTTGTTGTTTCAGTTTGTTTTTACTATGTTTTTACGTCATAGCCGAAACCCTTTTGAGAGCACCAGATTGACATGTAACAAGTGGCCTTTATCAAACAGGGGCGAAGCCACCATAAATGCACGGACACTTCAGTTTTCTCTTCAGTGCGCACGTCGTGCAAATTGCACGCCATGTACGTACTTACCAAATCAATCATGATATTGAGACTCACCGCACAATTTGTTTTACTCAGTCACGTAAACGTTGAAATTGGTATCTCAAGCTTTCCTTTTCCTTTATTTCAAGAAAAAAGTGTTAGCATGTGTTAGGGTGATAGCGCTTTATTAAGTTTTTTTTTACTCTATATATTTTCGTGACTGAATTGTGACAAGGTATTTCGGCATTTGCATTTAACAGATTATCTTTGATCCTAAAGGGAAGCCAGAGCGATCAGCCATTGAATTGTAATATATATACGCACGATTTGTAGCTAGATTCGATTCCTTGCGACAAATTAAAAATTTGCTGATTCATTTTAATTCCCTGCTAAATGAAAGTGAAAACAGTTTACGTTGTTTCAACCCGGTAAATAACTAAAAGTTTAAAAATAACGATATCGATTTTAAAAGCTAACGATTGATTTAGCCCTTCAAGGGTTTAAGACAATCTTTTTACGAACTTGACAATACACGGAAAAATTGAGTAAACTCTCATTTTGCAGTATCACTGTGGAGTTGATCTCCCTGAACAAACCAAAGAGTATGTATCAATGGTAGTGATAAGCGCTGCGACGTCGTTACTATTACTCTAAAGTTAGGCTCAGTAATTTAAAAAGATGGCCAAAATTGCTACTACAAAAATTACGAGAAGTGAACTGATTGCCAAAAGACCTCTCTGCACTTCCCGTTGCATCTGCTGGCCATATCTCATCTGGGGAATCGTCTTCGTTATTTCAGCTTTGACGTTTTCACGTGGGAAGGCAACAGTGGGGACTTCGCACTCCAAGAAATCACACAATGGCTTCCATCCTTCTTTTACGTTATACACCAACAGTTTGTCAGCGGGAACAAGGGACTTTACTCGGTCGTTGTGAGAACGATATCGCTTTCTTAAAACATAGGTGGACTTGGTGTTAAAAGATCCAATGGCGGCATTGAGGAAGGAATCCAAAACGTAATCCACTTTCCTCGCTGTTGGCGATAGCATGGTCCTGGTCTTGGTTCGTAAAGCATACAATGAATCCAACTGACGCACTAGACTTTCTACATGATCCACGAATCTTCCTCTCTCACGCTCAAAATCACTTTACAGTCAGGAAAAGCTTCCAGTATTTCCTCATAGAAAAAACATCCAGGCATATCGACGCATGCATCGGCATTCTGATAAACTCTCTTGACATCAGGTTTGGCGCCATTTTGAAAAACATCAACCCAGTGATCTACAAAGTCAAACGTTTGCTCCTCCCAGTCGAACACTGTAAATCCAAGGTGCCGCAAGGCTTTAGCGATTGATTTAGTACCGGTTTTTCCATATCCTGCACAGATGATCTTCATGAATAAAGCTACAAAATGTCACCTGCTCCACTGCTGTGATGTCAATTTGCAGTCGTTGTTTTTGCTCTAACTGGCACCGATCTAAGTAAAGGAGTGAGTGGACTACATTTACATTTCTGATAAAATTCGTCTACGTGCGTTGGTAAAGATTACATAACTCCCGTGTTATGTCACGGTCGACTGAGAGATTAACCTGCGATCATACCCTCCCTCCCTTATATTCAGACGTGGGGAAGGAGGGCGCTTTTTTCCCTTCTCCCTTTTCCCTTCTTCTTTCCAAAAAAAAAAAAAAACGCCTGATCGCAGGTTACTGAGATTTCTTTACATTGTGATCACTCTTGTCTTTTGTCAAAATGTTTGCACTATGCTATGACGTCATACCTAGCAAATATATGCTGGTATGCAAAGGACTGGTGACAAGTGGCCCTTGCTAGTATGATTGACCAACGACTTTTCTTTGACTCAGTCATATAAACAGAAGAATTAATTAGTGTTTAACGCATTCCTTAATTTTCCTTTCTTTGGGAGAAAACGATATAGAACGACTGCTGTTTGAGTTTCTTATTGACTTTTTGGATGACTGTAAAACAGTGGCATCGTAAGCCAAAGCGACGAGGTGTTGAGTTGTAATGTGTAGATATACAGTCACGCGATTTGGGCGTAAACGTGATAAGACTTGATGATTCTTGTTATTTTCTGCTCAGTAAATTCAGGCGAAAACAGTTGTTTGAGCGCAGCCATTAGCTAAAAGTTTCAGTATTGGTTCACTTGCGCTAAGTTTATTGTATAGTCCTTTTTAAGCACTTATAATACATAAAGGTAAGAGGAATGCGTGACGAACCGCCGCTATCAGTAGCAATCTCCTTCGCAGTTGCTCGGACCGAGGTCACGCAAACCTCCCAATGCCCACGCGGCTGCTTCAACCCGACAAACATTTCTTTCTTGAAATAAACCAATCAAAGTCCCGCTTTCATTGCCTTGCTAAGGGTCGCGCCAAAAATGGTCTGGGTTTCTCCGGGAAAGATAACATGAAGACGGCAAGCTACGCTATGATTGGTGCAACGTCTACAATAACTAGGCGTTGATTGGTCCAAATTAAATAGAATAAGGAAAGACTCGAAAAGGAATGTATGTTGGTTTTAATACAACCGCGTCGGGACGGGGAGCGCTGCGTGAGCTCGATCCGAGGCGGAGGCTGCGAAGGAGACTCGTAAAGAAATCAGGGTTAAATTTCTGCCTTCAACGAAGACTACCCTTCTTCTATGTATGATCGCACAAATTTTCTGACACGGCTACGTAAACGGTAAAGTTGGGATTCAAAGCTTTTTTCTTTCACTTGAAACTTACTGAACTTACAGTACAAGCAATTGAATTAACTCTCCTAATGGAATATTGCTTTTGTATCGGTTCACAAAACAACTTGTAGACTTGAAGATTACTCCGAGGCCAGTTTCATTGACTTTTACAGATGGCCAGAATTGCCACTACCATTATTGCAAGTATTGAGCCGATTGCAAAAACAACTCTCTGCACTTCCCAGTTCACCTGCTGGCTACATCTGGTCATCATGGCCGTCTTAAGAATTTCTGCTTTGATATTTTCATGTGGGAAGGCAACAGTGGGTACTTCGCACTCCAAGAAATCACACAATGGCTTCCATCCTTCTTTTACGTTGTACACTAACAGGTTTTCAGCGGGAACAATGGACTTTACACGGTGGTTGTGGATACGATATCGCTTTCTCATAACATAGGTGGACTTGGTGTTAAAAGATCCAATGGCGGCATTAAGGAAGGAATCCAAAACGTAATGTTTTTTCCTCGCTGTTGGCGATAACATGGACACAATATTGGATCGCATAGCAAATAATGAATCCAAGTGATGCACAAGACTTTCTATCCACGAATCTTCCTCTCTCACGCTCAAAATCACTTTACAATCAGGAAAAGCTTCCAGAATTTCCTCGAAGAAGAAGTATCCTGGCGTATCGACGCATACGTCGGCATTCTGGTAAACTCGCTTCACATCAGGTTTGGAGCCATTTTGAAAAACATCAACCTAGTGATCGAGGAAGTCAAACATTTGCTCTTCCCAATCGAACACCGTAAATCCAAGGTACCGCAAGGCTTTGGTGATTGACTTAGTACCCGTTTTGAGAAATCCTGCACAGATGACCCTCATGACTAAAAGTAAAAAAGTGACTGCTTTTCTGATGTGATGTCAGATCCACTCTTTGTTTTGATCTTTATGTAACCCGCCAGAGTCACGAACACATCTAAACGGCGCATTGATCCATGTAAAGTCGTGGGTAGAGCTCATTTACATTTCTGATAACGTTCATCTACATATGTTTGTTTATGTCATGGTCGACTGAGGAATGGACTTGTTAGATTTCTGTCCTTCGTGTTGGACTGGCATGTGGCTTGCATGTTGTCTAACATACCGAGTTCAACTGTTCTCGTATCCTTGATCACGCTTAGCGTGTCGATTAAAGTTGAAGTATCTCTAGTGTGACTCTGGCGCGCGGGCCAATCATTGACCACATTGTAAGTGAATTGCTATAGTAGACTTTGCAGCTTTTTTCCCGCAAAAGAGACGGTAGATCTATCCATTGAGCAGGTACAATTACTGTTTAGCTCCCCAACAATGATGACATTCCGGTGTTTAATCCGCCAAACTTTCTCTAACGTGTCCTGAAATCGGTCAAAGAACCCAGAGTGTAAGGGAGATCTGTAAATAATTCCTAGAGTGTAAACCTTTCAATGACTGTATTCTCAGATTTTTATATTGTATGTTAACGTTTTTGTTTTCGTTTTATCTTTTTGTTTGTGGCAATACCTGGAAAATAGCGATGCTTACGATTTTATAACGAGCTAAGTGTATTAGACCACATTAATAAAGGTTTACTTAAAGGAAGTCAAACGCTTGCTCTTCCTAGTCAAACACCATATATCTAAGGTACCGCAAGGCCTTGGCGATTGATTTAGTACCGGTTTTTCCATATCCTGCACAGATGATCTTCATGAATATACTAAAACAGTGAACTGCTTTTCTGATGTGATGTCAGTTTACCAGTTGTTTTTGTCCATATGTAACCCGCTAGAGTCACGAACACATCTAACCAGTCCACTGATCCATTCAACTTGAGTAACGGCGTGGGTAGATCACATTTACATTTCTGATAAGGGGGTCCCCCATACCTCTTCTGAAAACAGTTTCACGCATAAGTAATTGGCCTTTTCACGCGTCACGAATTCGAAAAATTCGAAAAACAGCTTCACGTTCACAGAAAAAGCCAGCAATCACGTTTCACGTAAAAATGCAAAGGCTAAATCATGTTTCACATAAAAATACAAATTCTATTCACATTTCGCAAAACATACAAGTACAATCATTACAAAAATGTATTTCAACATTTTACCTGACATTACAGCAATGTGCCACAGTAGATATAGTTGCACATGGCCATCTTTTCGTAATTTCAGACTCTGTTCTCGTTCATCAGCATGTCTTACTAGATCTTTTGTGGGAGAAATCGCTTCAACTCCAGTCTCATCGAGTGTTGAACATATTACACCCTCTTCAGCTTTAATTTCCATCGTCACAGTCTCTCGTCATGGTCCCCTGGTTCTGATACTTTTTTTTTATTTTAGAATCCACATGTTTTTTGAGATTTTTGGGGGAAAATAGCACTGTTTGCAAGCGCGTCGAATGGGCAGGTTTTACATCTAGTGTGGTGTAGTTTACGAGCTTTAATGACGGCTTAAATCTCCAAAAAAGTGAAAAATTATTCCCGCAAAAGACGTTGGTTCACAAATCACGGGTAACTTAATGCATATTTCACGGATCACGAAAAAATCGAAAACCAGTTTCCCGAGGACGGAAAAATATAGATTCATGAATCACGGAAAAAATAAATCCCAATTTACGCTTCACACAAAACAAAAATGTCCATTTACGCGTCACGTCACAGGAACCCTCTGATAACGTTCACCGGAAGCTGAGGATTCAAACCTGCAATTTCTTCTGATGGTAAAGGAACTTTCAACTGGCACGTAGCCGTTTTGTTTAAGAGAATGTTTTTAAAAAAGTTGTTGTGATTGTTTTCTGTGTTCGGGAACATCTCCCGGTGCTGGTTCACAATCAAGGGACTGTATCTTTCGATGGATGCGTTTATTTTTCTTCCAATCTCTTGTACAATTAATGTTACAATCTCATCGTCCATTCCTCTTACATCAATGGCTTATACATTCCATGGAATTTAATTACAACAAGAAGATCTGTTAGATCTTATAACCGCGCTTTTAAAATTTAACTGTTTGCTTAGCACTACCGTCGGAATGTAGTGCACATTTCAAAGCAGTCACTGATGATTCTTTTCCTACTGTAGACATCACATCACTTGATCAACACAAACTGTATTACTGCACCATCAGTGGTAGCCGTTAACAAATCTCCGATAACGTAATGGTCCTAATCTAGAACTTTCTTCGGGATATGTATGGTCATGAACGATATGAACCACACGATAATAACACTATTAACAACAGCTTTCTTTCTTTAAAGACATGATTAAATTTGATTGGTGTTTTCCACGAGTAAAGGGCTAGCAAAGTAGACACACAAGTCATGTAATTTAATAATGAAACTCTATCCCGACCGATGTATCGATTTTGGTCACTCCAGTGGCTACAGATTGAAAACGTGACAGAAAATTGGCGTTACTTTCGATTCTCACCAAATTTGGACAGTGGGAAGATCTCATCATTAGCCAATTACAGGCCATTTTTCAGCTCTTTTCGTCACATCCTCCCCCCTCGGGAGAATTTTGTCAAGTTAGCTATTTTAGTATGCAAGCCACCGTAATGGTGGTCGCTGTCGGCGAAATGTTTATTTCAGGGGCACCCAACGGATCGTTTCGGTAAATTATTTGTTCGGAAGGCCTTTAATCCCCTCTGATTTTCTGAAGAGAATTGTCACCTCGAACTTTCGTGATATGAGAAATTTAATGTCTGTTGTTTTCGAATTGTAAAAAATGTCGTTTTAGGTACCGAAAAAAGGTCAGCTATCATTTTCGGAAAGGCGATAAGACCTAAGGTTTTCGGGGAATGGACGAAAAAGCCCTAATAAATTCGAGAATATTCAAGTTCCCCTAGAATAACCGAACAGACAAAACTTTTTAGCGCAACCTAAAATTAACCTACAGAGCTTTAAAACTACTCCAGATAACCTAAAACAGCGTTTAAAAGCATTTGAGAGAAAACGGTCGTTGGGTGCCCCTGTTATTTGCTCAAAATTGGGGCAAAATCTTTCGGAGATGGAGGTCAGGACATTGGTAAGGATACAGAAAGTAATATGGGACCAGTTGGTGGCTTCTAAGGCTGAATTTATCCAGAAGTAAGCTGTATTTTCGTTTTCGTGCCGAAAGCCACGCGGTGAAATATTATCGGTTTGTTCTGCTGTCTTGTTCTATTTTTTTCTCTTGGTCATTTTTGTAGCCCGCCGAGGCCATTCTTTCGTCTAAATGAGTTGAAAAAAGTTCGAAAAAGATGTTCCCATTCAAGTTTAAGCTCTCAGGCGATAATTCTGGAGTTTTTTTTGGCCGAAACGTCGGCTTTGTTGTGTTCGTGTTTTTCGGTTGCTATAGGCGACCGTTGCTCCCTTCGTTAGGTCAAGTCTGGGGAGTGAGGTCACAAAAAAAATTCTAATTAATTCTGGTTTTGTTCGATTTCGCTGAAATTTTAGCACGATAAAGCTGGATTGTTAAGGAATAGATTTACCTTCTGCCGATGTGTGGTAGCTATTAACGCTAAAGTGATATATCGCTTCGATGTCAGGGTTTTGAAGCGATTTTTTTTGCAACGTGTAGGTTCGGCGTGATTTTGTACGTAATCTGAGATTTCTGTTGACCCTGAAGAAACAAGGTTTGGCGAGTAAACATTACAGATTGCGTAATTCAAAGTTGGCCGTGTGGAGATCTGCGTCTGGTCTCCGACAAAAAAAAAAATTAAAAAAAATAATAAACCAAGGGTAGAACATGAACCGCGCTCGGCCCATGGCCGCGCGGTTAACAATACTGCGGTTATATTCTTGAGTCGCTAAACCCTATTGTATTTCATAGCCCTAGAATTAGCTTATAATTATTCTTTGTTACCCCAGGGAGTGTACCTAAGCGTCACGCTACGGCGCAACATAACAATTCGCGTTGCGTGATATGGAAAATTGACTATTATCAGACATATTGCATTATTTCTGAGCAGTTTTCCTTATTCATGCAAGATATATCATCGTAAACTGTGAATGTGATTAACAAATCTCAAATGAAAAGTTAGATGTTGCGAAGAAATAGAGAATTTGGTGGATTAATCATTGAAAACTAGAAATAATCTTCTCTAAGTCCATCGTCACTGTTTTAACTTTTCTTATTTTTAATAGTCCTTTTTATTTACTCTTAGTAAACAAAATATGGTTTTCTGATACTTTCTAGATCTTAGCAAAGGGCTAAGGTCGCACTGTTATCTCTATTACTTAGAGCAAGTATCAATAATGATGATAATAATAATAATAATAACGATAACGATAACGATCATGATCATGATAATAATAATAAAAATATTTACAGAGGATGTCACCAAGCTAACTCTAAGTTAATTGGGTGGTCCTTTATCTACATTACTGCAATTTACTATGCGGAATTAAAAACTGTATGGATGGATGGTAAGTTGTCGCCATCTCTAGCATCGGTGCTTATGCGGGAGGTCAACCGCAAGTAAACCACGTGCAAGCACTTCATAATTATTTTTGAGTTATTAATGTACAATAGAATGGTCGAATTGAAGACAGCTTTGTTGATGGTACCTCATTTAGTTCGGGCGGCTAGGATGAAACTCCGATGTTGTTCACATACAGTCTGTGTGCATATAAAGAACGCCTTCGGGGTTCTTTATGTGTTGGAGGTGAAGAAAAAATAACTTAGCTCATCATTGAGAGAGTCAAGATGCGTTCCCAATATTTAGCTTTATACACAGCTAAATTAGCCAAGCAATACCAGATTGAGAGACTGGGAAAAATGGGGCATGCTAGGGAATCCGACGTTCGTAAGATTAACTTACTAAAGTCCTGAAAAAAAGAACCATTTTACTTCATTAAATAACTGAGTTTTGCAGGTGGAATCCATGGTCTATACTTTAAATCAAAGTGGTTTTCCTACGCAAAATCTCTCGCGTTTGTTGTCGGCTCATTTCTAAACGGTGGATAAATTAGAGTTACACTTTAAGTTCAGTATTTTAATATAACCCCATAGGAAGTTGATTGAGAAACCGGAGAAATACACGACGGGAAAAATAAGAAAGGCACCTGCATTAATTTGCACTGGAATGAAAATGAAGAATTAAAGTCAAATTGGCCTGTTATCAGCCAAACAAAACTGGTGGAGTGCTTTTCTCAGTCCTGTGATTAATAAATTTAGACGAAATTAAAAGTGATTAAATTTATGAAGAATATAAAAGCAGAAACCGACACAACGTAAGATGATTTTTTTTGAAGGTGTACTATATTTCGGCTGGCCAAACCAGCCTTCTTCAGGTGCAATGAGACTTTTACATTGGGACGTGTTTTTATTATGTAGCATTTTTTCGTAATACCGAAAAAACGTAAAACGTAAAACTAAATTTATGGTTTATTCAGTTTATACATGTCTTGAGTTTTGATTTTTAGCTAACGTACAAGACAAAAACGTGAACAACCTCTCGTAATACAATATATGTGATGTGGTCTTCATTAGATCAAGAAAGAAACTAGAAAAAACGATTATTGACGTATGATCGACCCTCGAGTACCTGAAACAGTCAGTGTTACTATTTACTCTTAGAAAAGTGTCACTGATATAAGCAGAAGGCAAGAAATATTCCTACAATTACTATTAGAACTGAACCAATTGCAAAAAAACCTCTCCGCACTTCCCATCTCATCTGCTGGACACATCTTGACACAAGTAACTTCGCAGTAATTTCTGCTTTGATATTTTCATGTGGGAAGGCAATAGTGGGGACCTCGCACTCCAAGAAATCACACAATGGCTTCCATCCTTCTTTTACGTTGTACACCAAAAGCTTGTCAGCGGGAACAATGGACTTTACACGGTGGTTGTGGATACGATATCGCTTTCTCATAACATAGGTGGACTTGGTGTTACAAGATCCAATGGCGGCGTTAAGGAAGGAATCGAAAACGTACTCCATTTTCTTCGCTGTTGGTGATAACATGGACCCAATCTTGGATCGTAAAACATACAATGAATCCAATTGACGCACTAGACTTTCTATCCACGAATCTTCCTCTCTCACGCTCAAAATCACTTTACAGTCAGGAAAAGCTTCCAGTATTTCCTCGAAGAAGAAGTTTCCAGGGGTATCCACGCATACGTCGGCATTCTGGTAAACTCGCTTCACATCAGGTTTGGCGCCATTTTGAAAAACATCAACCCAGTGATCTACAAAGTCAAACGTTTGCTCTTCCCAGTCGAACACTGTAAATCCAAGGTGCCGCAAGGCTTTGGCAATTGATTTAGTACCCGTTTTTAGTAGTCCTGCACAGATGACCTTCATAGTTACGGCTATCCGAAGTTTAATGCTCCCGTGACTTCTATTCTGTCCGTTCCTTCGAGTGATTTTTACTTGGTGTATCACATGAATCGTATGCTATTGGATGTCAAAACAAACCACTTGAATCGCACTGATCCATGGAAAGTCAAATTTGCATTTTAGCTCTCGGCATATGCCTGCAGATATTGCGCAATCTTCCTAACGCTTCGCACGGTTAAGGAATTGGCATAGGGTGACTAATTGTTTTCTTATGAGTTTTGTTAAAAAAAACCTGACCCTTTTTAAGACCAAATCTTTCCATTTAGCATTTCTGGCCAATAGCCCACTTGTCTGAGTTTCTCCAGGGTACGGACTGGGGTTAAAGACCAGAAGGGATTGTGACAAGAGGTTTCTTTTCATTGAATTGTCGATGGGGCAAGCGGCAGTTAAAATAATTTTTTACTGATCTAACTGCACTCTCTTTTTATAAAAATATTGTTTTTCTGTCTCAGGCAGAATATGCTTATCTTTCTGCAGATTTTGGGTTGAAATATTCTTGTGAATGGTCTTAATTTACAGGGTATGACATTTCCGTTTGAGAACGATGTATTGGGGGTATGAACTGCAAGCATTTGGTGTCTAGATGGCATTAAGTAATTTTGGAGCCAGATCGACCTCAGGCAACTCTGACCAGGTTACGCTCGTTGCTGTTATGTAAACAACAGGTAAAATGCAGTTTGATACACAAACAAATTTATTACGACGAACAAAAAAAAGGGTGAAAGCCGACAAGGACTGAAGGTCAATTAAGACTTGACTTGAACAGGTCTTGCTTCAGAGCAACTGCTAATGCGAAGGCTTGTGTGCAACTGACTAAAACTACAGCGTGCTACTGACAATTTCTTATTGCTTTAACACTATGTCATATCCTGTGACTCAAAGCATAAACATTTCCCATGCCAAGATTCCTAAATGCTTTCAAGCTAAATGAAACGGGAGTTCTTTATTCATTGACGGATGC
The DNA here is from genome assembly GCF_964199315.1 of Orbicella franksi. Taxonomy (NCBI): domain Eukaryota; kingdom Metazoa; phylum Cnidaria; class Anthozoa; order Scleractinia; family Merulinidae; genus Orbicella; species Orbicella franksi. The sequence continues at coordinate 5,401,575 of NC_138156.1, read as the reverse complement.
TTGTTTACCTCAGAGGAAATCACAATTTAACTGACATGCCCTAAAACAGACTATTTAGAGTGGCAACATAATAACTTTTGGTTTGTGTGACAGAAATCTGGCAACTGAATTATACATTCCTGTGCACACTAAAAGCTGGCACATGTACTAATATACTAACTAAAAATATCCCACATTCTTAGAAGAAAAATTAAACTTGTGAAATTAGTCACACGATAAAGCCTATTGTGACACATCGATATTAGCATCGAACACATACACATGAACGGCCAGAGTTTTACACAGTTTAGTTAATATAATTGAATTGTATTTACAAATTTTCAGTCAACAATAGGTGTATACGCACGATTTGGGATAATTTTGATTTCTTCAGGCCAAAATTTACTACCGGATCTTTTTTAATTCACAGCTAAACGAAGAACGTGACTAAAACACCACACGAAAACATACGAGTAACATTCGAGTACATACGCGTAACATACGAGTACAAACGAGTACCACGAGTACATACAGACACATACGGTAATATACAGGTTTTATACGAATACATAGGAGCAACTGGCGATCGTAGGAGGATAATAAACATGAAATTGAATGAAATGATACCCCCTCCCCCCGTAACAGCACGCCACACACACAGCCCGAAGCTTTTACTATGCTCACACTTCGAGGAAAATAATTCTATGAGACATTTTCGAACGCAAAATCTTGTGTGCAATCATCGTAATCTGCGTTTATTTGACGCGCAACGTCGCATCATATCACATCAGTGCTTAGGTTTGTTTGTGGGTGTGTGGCGCGCGTATGTCGGACGTATGTATGTGGCACACACGCATGGGTTTGGTACGCGCGCTTGTGTGCGTGTGCAAGACATGACCCGCGCACATGTAAAAATGAAATCTAAAGAGAAAAATGGTACATTTCAAATTTATTATCTTTCTGCCATCGTATGTTGCTCCAATGTATTCGTATGTAACCAATGTATTCGTTCATAGCCTGTATATTACCGTATGTGTCTGTATGTACTCGTATGTTACTCGTAACAACTCGTATTTTACTCGTGTGTTCTCGTATATGTTACTCGTATGTACTCGTATTTTACTCGTGTGTTCTCGTATATGTTACTCGTAAGTATTCGTATTTTACTCGTGTGTTCTCGTATATGTTACTCGTATGTACTCGTATTTTACTCGTGTGTTCTCGTATATGTTACTCGTAAGTACTCGTATTTTGCTCGTGTGTTCTCGTATGTTACTCGTATGTACTCGTATTTTTTTGGAGTTTATTTCTCTCAGCTCCATTATTTACAATCTAGTAATTATCTACTTAACATTCATATACTTACAATAAACTATACAGTGAACAATCAATAACTACTACCTTTTAATTCTACCATTAATGACCGCTATTCCTTTCGACAATACAAAGAGCACTTCTGTAACACTTATATTTACATTAATTTCTTATACTTACATAATCACTGAATACAAGAAGAATTAAGACATTGCTTTGCATAACCTAAAATTACTTTACATTCAATGATTAGGAATTCCTTTAATTATAATGAAAATTGTGAAACTAACAAGAAAGTGGAGGAGACATCTTTTGCTTCTCATGTTTTTTATGCTTCGATATGTTCGGTTCTGTATTTTTAAAGTAGATTTTGTTTACAGAACACGTATGTTACTCGTGTGTACTTGTATGTTACTTGTATGTACCCGTATGTTACTCGTATGTCCTCGTCAGGTTTTTCGTAAGTACTCGTGTGGTGTTTTAGTCACGGTCCTAAACGAACGAGGAGCAACTGCTAGTGTAAAGGCTTGCATGCAACGGACTAAAATTAAACTACCGTGGTGGAGCACTCAAGAAGTGGGTAAAACACTCGACTACGTCTCGTTTTCTACTACACTTATTCCGTGCTCAGATCAACAGGATCTAACGGTTTCTAGACTTTCTGGTCCAGAGGAATATGGCCGCTTTGTGGCTCATGAAGACAAACATTTTTGGGCCGGTTCAACAACATCAACAACAACAACAACAACAACAGCAACTTCGACACTTGAATGATGAGCTATCATATCCAAGGTCACCCATCAGCTCTCTTGAAAAGCTTACGTCTATTTAGGACATTAGGGATAACGAATGGTCTTTGCGAGCATTTACGAGCATGCGAGCAATGCATTTATTTTTGCGAGCACGAGCAGTGATCAAATTTGTCTTGCGAGAAGCGAGCACTTTACTTGAAAATACGGATGGCGAGCAGTGAGCACTTCGTAAATTTTCGACATTAGATCGCATGGCATACAATGAATCCAATTGACGCATAGCACTTTCTAACCACAAATCGCCCACTCGTACGCTCAGAATCACTTTACTTTCAGGAAAAGCTTCCAGTAAGTTGAAGTATCGCCAGTGACGGTCAATCATTGACCACCGTGTAGTTGAATTGCTGCAGTAGATTTGTATTTTTTTTTTCCCAGAAAAGAGGGGCAGTAGACCCGTCGTCCATCGATCGAGCAGGTACAATCACCGCTTAGGTCACCAACAATGGCGACATTCCAATGCTTAATCCAAACTTTCTCTAACTTGTCCTGAAATCGGTCAAAGAAACCAGAATCTGAGGGAGATCTGTAAATAATTCCCAGGATGTAAACCTTCGAGTTAGCATGAATCTTTAGCCGTTTTCCCTCTAAGTAGGGTGACTCAAGAGACAGACTTTAAGCGTGTAGCCGGCAGATTCTAGCAACGTAGGTCAGTCAACCACCACCAATAGTATCGACGCTGGGCATTGGTTATCTACGTGACAGATTATTT
>NC_138156.1:5286261-5396261 GCF_964199315.1 Orbicella franksi | reverse complement strand
CGAATCTTCCTCTCTCACGCTCAAAACCACTTTACAATCAGGAAAAGCTTCCAGTATTTCCTCGAAGAAGAAGTTTCCTGGCGTATCCACGCATACGTCGGCATTCTGGTAAACTCGCTTCACATCAGGTTTGGCGCCATTTTGGAAAACATTGACCCAGTGATCTAGGAAGTCAAGTGTTTGCTCTTCAAAGTCGAACACCGTAAATCCAAGGTGCCGCAGGGCTTTGGCGATTGACTTGGTACCCGTTTTTCCGGCTCCTGCACAGATGATCTTCATTACTAATGGTAGAAAGGTGACTGCTCTTCTGTTGCGTCCGTTTGCCGGTCGTTGTTTTTGTCTTAATCAAAACCGCTAGAGTCACGAACACATGCAATTGGCGCACTCATCCATGTAAAGTCGTGGGTGGATCGTATTTACATTTCTGATTGCGTTCATCTACAGATGCTTATGTCATGGTCGACTGAGGACTGGATTTGTTAGTTTTCTGTCCCCTGTGTTGCAGTAGCATGCGACTTTCATGTTGTTTAACTGAACATAACACAAGTGACTCTGCTAGGCCAATCATTGACCACCGCGTAGTTGAACTGTTGCAGTAGAATTTGTAGCTATTCTCCCACAAAAGAGACAGTTAGGTACAATGACTGTTTAGATCACCATTCCGGTGTTTAATTCAAACTTTCTCTAACATGTCCCGAAATCGATCAAACAACCCAGAATCTGGGGAGATCTGTAAAGTTCGAAAGTCTGTGGAACAAATTCCAGTGAGAGTTCTTCAATGGTTCTCACAGATTCAGTTCGCTTGTTTCGGTTCGACAAAATCAACCATCGTTTACGTCTTTATTGCACCATTAGCCGATCATCGTCAGTAAATTGTACAGTATATCTTTCTTTAAATCTGGAATATTGCTGCAACAGCCGATAGCACCTCTGGAAGGCGTTTCTGTGCACTTTTCGAATGTGTATTGCACCATCCTGAAGGAAATGAGAGGAAATGAGATATCCAACCTTCCTGGGTAGACGTCACAAGAGCCGCTGGACCCATTCTCCTCAAACTCGGTCGTGAAACAAAATGGCGGTGTTTTGGAGCTGTTTTCGAGATTTCGTCGTGGCATAGAAAATCGAGGATTTAACGGAATTCAAAAATTTTTTCGCAGAACTATTTCAAATAATAAGTAGATTCGTTCTAGCGAAAAAAAATTTTGGGGGTTAGGTGCACTTTAAGGTAGTAAGAATCTTTAGCCGTTTTCCCTCTAAGTAGGAGGACTCAAGAGACAGACTTAAGGCGTGTTGAGCAAATTCGATTAGCAACGCGGGTCAGACAACCACCACCAATAGTATCGTGCTATAAACTGGTTATCAAGGTGACTGATTATCTGTACTGAACAGAATTCTCTGCTAATTCTCTGTTAACTGAAGGCGAAAACAGTTTAAGTTGCAGTTTGAAGCCGAAGGAAAACTAAAAGTTTCAAGTTTATACAAAAAAAGCGATCTTAAACATTATCGATTTACTTAACTAGCCTTAAAGTTTTTAGACAGTCTTCTTCACGAACTTGAAAATACCAAATAAAATTACTTACTTGGCCTCTTTCAATGTATGCAGTATATAACTATCGAGTTGAGTCTCAAAACAAACCAAAAAATAAAAATAATAATAAGTATCAGCGGGATTGGAAAAGTTTCCAAAGATGTCATTGTTGCTATTCTGAGGTTATGCTCAGTGGTTAAAAAAGATTGCAAGAAATACTCCTACAATTACTACAAGAAATAAACCGATTCTCAAAACACCATTACCAAATTCCCGATTTACCTGCTTGCCATACCTGGTCATCATGACCGTATTAGTAATTTCAGCTTTGATATTTTCATGTGGGAAGGCAATGGTTGGGACCTTGCACTCCAAGAAATCACACAATGGCTTCCATCCTTGTTTCACATTGTACACTAACAGCTTGTCAGCGGGAACAATGGACTTTACACGGTGGTTGTGGATACGATATCGCTTTCTTATAACATAGGTGGAATTCGTATTACAAGATCCAATGGCCGCATTATGGAACGGATCATAAACGTACTCCATTTTCCTCGCTGTTGGGGATAACATGGACACAACCTCGGATCGTAGAGCGTTCACTGAATCCAACTGACGCACCACACTTTTTATCCACGAACCTTCCTCTCTCTCGCTCAAAATTACTTTGCAGTCAGGGAAAGTTTCCAGTATTTCCTCGAAGATGAAGTTTCCAGGAAAATCGATGCATGCATCAGCATTCTGGTAAACTCTCTTCACATCAGGTTTGGCGCCATTTTGAAAAACATCAACCCAGTGATTCGGGAAGTCAAACGTTTGCTCTTCCCAGTCAAACACCGTATATCCAAGGTGCCGCAAGGCTTTGGCGATTGATTTAGTACCCGTTTTTAGAAGTCCTGCACAGATTATCTTCATAGTTACGGCCTTCAGAAGTTTAATGCTCCTGATCTCTATTCTATCTGTTCAGTGTGAGTGATTTTTATTCTGGTGTAGCAAAAGAATCGCATTGTATTGGATGTCAAAACAAGCCACCTGAATCGCACTGATCCATGGAAAATTATATTTGCATTTTAGCTCTCGGCATATGCCTGTAAATATGCACAGCTATTCTTCCTAATGCGTCCCGCTAAGGGAATCGCATACGGGTGACTAGTCATCTTCCTGTGGCTTTTATTCAAATCGCTGACCCCTATATAAAACCAAATCTTTCCATTTGGCTTCTCTGACTAAAGGCCTACTTGTCCGAGTTTCCCGTTTCATGCACTAATTTTTATGGTTGGCCATTCGTTTCAAAATTACGACAGGGTATACGCGGGTTTTTCTGCCGCGTATACTAGTTTACATACGTCACGTATGGGCTTTAAGCTCATATATACGACCATTTAGATCGCGTATATACGCATTTTTAAAGGGCCACACATTTGCGTAAATTCAAGCGCGGGGATATGCGAAATAAATGCCCAAATATACGCGTCCTACAAGGACCCATATATACGCGTGCTAAAATGCGCGTATATGCGAGTCTCGTAAATTACGTTTTATATGCCAGCACGAAATGTGCCTTTTAAGAGAATGGCTGTTCATGTATGATAGAAATGAAAATTACTTTAACTAGGAATCGTCAATATGGCGGCAGTGGCAAAATGCCTTGTCTTGCTCTATCTGCTATTTAATGTTTGTTACTGCAGCTCTCCAGTGAATGAACTTCTAGAAACAGTTATGCGTGTTTTGAATGACTGTTCAAGATTTTATCCCCACGCTAATCGTAACATGGCAGAGAACTTGATCGTTCGTCGTGAAGTTGCTGTGGATTCTGTTCACCGTTTAGGACAGAGGTGCCCAAGCGAATGCTGAGAGAATTCCGCTGCCTCTCGAATTGCTGTTGAAACAAATTCAATACTTACTACATAGATGGGAAATGTTTGCGGTTCAGTTTTGAACTTGAGCAATCTCAAACTACACAAAGCATAAGCAGTGGAAGACATTTTTATAGAGAGAAATTTATATTTGGGTTAACTTTTAATTCTGGGTTAGCGTTAACCGGCTTCCGAACAACCCGGCCCTGATGATTCGAGAAATAAGACTGACTTGGGTTTTCCAATTCTGGTATCAGTATCATGCTGGGTCATTTGTGAAGTAGAAATATCAATGTTCAGCGTCAGCGTGTGAGGGAAAGTTTTTTTCGAACTGACCCAGCAGGGTCTGATTTGAGGTGGTTCAATACCATCACAAGGCGTGTTGACAGCGTCAGGGGACCTAATTCTCTCTGGCACACTGATGGACTACACTGCCTTATCAGTTGGAGGTTTGTAATACACGGTGGTTTTGACAGGGCTTTAGACTTTAAGTTGTGCAACAAACAATTCTGCTGCGACTGGGCTCGCTCTGTTCTTGGCTGCGGTGAAAAGTTATGGGTTGCCCTCTAGAGTGTGTTCAGACGAAGGGGATGAAAATTTAGAGGTAGGAAGAGCTATGCTATGGCACAGGGGATTTAATAGGGGAAGCAAAATTGCCGGGTTGTCTGTACACAACCAGTGAATTGAGCGTCTGTGGAGAGAAGTCTTTATTCAAGTCAGTCAGTTCTAATAATAATAATCATCGTCATCGTCATCGTCATCGTCATCGTCATCATCGATATTTAAACAGGGTGACCCCTTCAGTCGCAGGACTGGTATCAACGGGGGCCCTGTATAACGCAAAATAAAAAGAGCATGTATAATAGCATGTATTAATAATATATACTACACTCTGTTCTACCAGATGGAAGAAAATGGCATCCTGGAATCGACCAGCATAATCGATCTGTTCTGTTTGTATTACATATTTCTTTCCACAATTAACAAGCAGTTAAACCTCCTAGTTGAGGCATGGAATAACCATGCTGTACGCACAATTAATATGGGTGAACGCAGTGATTTTACACTTGATATATGTAAAACTGGAAATACTAGCTGTCAGGGACACATTTGATGATAACATCCAGGCAGATGAATTATCTGGTGAAGACCCAATAGGACTTACACTAAAATCACATTCTGTCTCCTAAAACTCCCCTTGAGGTATTGATATATCATAGGCTGGACGACCCACTCTTCCATTAGAAGCTGATACAGTTGGCAAAGCCCTAATGGGAGTACACTGAGGTGCATGAAACTGTTCTTAATGCAAACATTTCCCATCTAAGTAGTAAATATTGTATTTGTCTCACCAGCGATTCTAGCGGCTGTATCCTCTCAGCATTCGCCTTGGTACCTTTGTCCAATGAGTCAACTCAAGGATTAGCCTGCGTAGCTTGACGGTTTCGCTATTTTTTAAGCAATTTGAGCGCGAGCGCACAAAGCGACAAAGCCGCGAAAACAAGCAGGAACCTCCCCAGGCTCCTCGTGGCTACGCCGCATTTGGCGCTCGTTATCGCGGCTTCGCCGCTTTCTTAGCGCGTTCAAATTGCGTAAAAACCGCCAAGCTACGCAGGCCACTAAACGATGGACAGGGTAATCCACAGCAACTTCACGACGATTGGCGTTAGAATAAAATCTTGAACAGTTATTCAAAACACGCATAACTGTTTCTAGAAGTTCATTCATTGGAGAACTGCAGTAATAAACATTCAGTAAATAGCAGATAGAGCAAGACAAGGCATTTTGCCACTGCCGCCATATTGACGAATCCTAGTTAAAGTAATTTTCATTGCTATCATACGCGAACAGCCATTCTCTATAAAGGCACATTTCGTGCTGGCATATAAAACGTAATTTACGAGACCGGCATATACGCGCATTTTAGCACGCGTATATATGGGTCCTTGTAGGACGCGTATATTTGGGCATTTATTTCGCAGATCTCCGCGCTTGAATTTACGCAAGTATGTGACCCTTTAAAAATGCGTATATACGCGATCTAAATGGTCGTATATATGAGCTTAAAGCCCATACGTAACTTATGTAAACAAGTATACGCAGCAGAAAAACCCGCGTATACTCTGTCGTAATTTTGAAACGAATGGCCAACCATAAATTTTAACTGAACTCAAATTCACACGCATTCTGTCCATTCGTCTGAGTGATTTTTAATCTGCTGTAACACTAGAATCGTATGCTATTGGTTGTCAAAGCATGCCACCTGAATCGCACTGATCCATGGAATGTCACATTTTCATTTTAGCTCTCGGCATATGCCTGTACATATTACGCCATCTTCCTAATCGCATAGGCTGACTAATCATTTTCCTTTTACTTTTGTTTAAAACCCTGACTTTTTTTTAAGACCAAATCTTTCTCCTAATTTGGCTTCTCTGACCAATAGCCTACTTTTCTGAGTTTCTCCGGAGTACGGGCTAGCGTGCAAGACGAAAAGAGATATCATAGGAACGAAAGGTTTCTTAGCCTGCGCGCGAGCAGTCTCTCTTTCCCACGAAAATCCGTGGGGAAGAACGCAAAACAAGTAAGCGTGCGAGCGTGACTGACCAAGATCTGGACAAAGCCATAACAAAAGCTCTCTAAACGTTTAACGTTGTTGTCAACTTAAACGCCGAGCAAAGGGATGGAATTGGGAAATTTACTCGCAGCAAGGATGTTTTGGCGGTTTTGCCAATGGTATTCAGTAAATCGTTATTTCAGTCAACTAATTCCTGGAGTCTGTGTTGAACTGCACAATTTGAGCTCATTTGGACAACAGCAATTACCCCAAAAGTCCGATTGTAATTGTTATTTATAGCTTCTCCTTTCCAACGAATACGATTCTTTTTTTAATATTCTCAGTTTAAATTTGCAACTTCTTTGACAGTCGCTTCGAATTTTTCGATCCGTCGATAGCACTTCTTACAAAGAATACGCGATCCGATGGACTCGACAGTGAAAATTTTCAGTTTTGAGCATTTTCCTATAGAACGGTGTAATATCCACTATTACACACAACATTAGCGTCACATAAATGGTACGACAGCCAAGAACATTTTTGAAAATAGGGGCAGAAGATCCGTCGCCCATCGAAATTTTACCAAGGTTGGGTACTCGAGCCGAAAGCCGAGCGGACCGCTTGACGGAAAGCGGCCGTAAAAGGCTAAAATTTTGAGGGAATTAATATATTTACAAAATTTGCAAATAAGTTTATACTGTACTATATAAAAAAATTTGTGCGTAAAACTTTATTCTGTATTTTCTCATTAAACATATTTGTTTCATTCTATTACTGATAAAAAAAATTGGGCAAAGAAATCTCTTTTCTGCTTATTTTGTTGTATAAATAATTTTATACATATAAAAAAATTAGTGCGAAGAAGTCTTCGCCCTGTCCAGTTCTCTATCATAAAAAAAAAAATATTTATTATACATATAAAAAATTTAGTGCGAAGAGGTCTTCGCTCTGTCTAGTTCTCTGTAATAACTTTCATTTGTTATACATATAAAATATTTAGTGCGAAGAAGTCTTCGCCCTGTCCAGTTCTCTATCATAAAAAAAAAAATATTTATTATACATATAAAAAATTTAGTGCGAAGAGGTCTTCGCTCTGTCTAGTTCTCTGTAATAACTTTCATTTGTTATACATATAAAATATTTAGTGCGAAGAAGTCTTCGCCCTGTCCAGTTCTCTATCATAAAAAAAAAATATTTGTTATACATATAAAAAATTTAGTGCGAAGAGGTCTTCGCTCTGTCTAGTTCTCTGTAATAACTTTCATTTGTTATACATATAAAATATTTAGTGCGAAGAAGTCTTCGCCCTGTCCAGTTCTCTTTCATAAAAAATATCTCTTATACATATAAAAAATTTAGTGCAAAGAAGTCTTCTCTCTGTCCAGTTCTCTGTGATAAAAATATAGTTTTAATACATATAAAAAATTTAGTGCGAAGAAGTCTTCGCTCTGTCCAGTTCTCTATCATAAGGAAAATTTTTGTTATACATATAAAAAATTTAGTGCGAAGTCTTCGCCCTGTCCAGTTCTCTATCATACAAAAATATTTTTTATACATATAAAAAATTTAGTGCGAAGAAGTCTTCGCTCTGTCTAGTTCTCTGTAATAACTTTCATTTGTTATACATATAAAATATTTAGTGCGAAGAAGTCTTCACCCTGTCCAGTTCTCTTTCATAAAAAATATCTTTTATAGTCCAATTTTCTTTTTACCGTGTTCTGGGCACCTGTTCAACTTCTGGGATCTTGAAACAATATACTGTCTATTGCAACCTTCTCCAGAACATACTTCTATGCCTTCACACTGGCCACGTCTGATTGAGACCTTTAATTTGTCAGTTTTCCGTCAATGTCAAGCTCCCGTACGGTTGCGTGAGTGGGTCCTAAAGATAGCTGACAGTCCTTTACTATAAAGGAATCACTGTTTGTCAGCCGTATTAAATTTTAGTACCCTTGTTTGGGGGCCAAGAGAACTTCAATTCGGACCAAAAAAGGTAATACAAGTCATTACACTGGGATGTGGGTTGCATTAAGGCAATTGGGTAATATCTCTCGAAATTTACACAATAAAGCCTCTATAAATGGGTATTTCTGATGAAATAAAAAGATGGCAACTGATAAAATATCAAACTTTCACATTGGCACGAGGATAGATAACAATCATTATTTTTTAGGTAAACAAGTATCAAACAAGGAGAAAAACTGCTTATTTATTTCTGTTGCAAGAAGAAATACAACAGTCTAAATGAATTTGATGCAGGACCATACAGCATACAAAAATTGAAATTTGGTCCAAGCACACTCACAACTGGGAAAATTCTTTTCTATGACGTTAGCAGATGTTGTTGACAGATAAACCAAAGTCATAAATAGATATGCACCAAACAAATTTAACAGCAGTTATGGAGTCAAAATAAGACCCCCATGTGCGTGTTTCTGAAAAATATCTAAGGGGGAGTCCAACCCAATTACAGACAGCGGGGCAGGGCGAAGACTTTTTCGCACTAAATTTTTATATGTATGAAAAATATTTTTTATTACAGAGAACTGGACATGGTGAAGACTTCTTTGCACTAAAGTTTTTATATGTATTAAACCTATATTTTTATCACAGAGAACTGGAGAGAGCGAAGATTTCTTCGCACTAAATTTTTTATATGTATCAAGCTATATTTATTTCACAGAGATCTGGACAGGGCGAAGACTACTTTGCACTAAATTTTTTATATGTATCAAGCTATATTTACTTCGCAGAGATCTGGACAGGGCAAAGACTTCTTTGCACTAAATTTTTTATATGTATTAGAACTGTATTTTTATCACAGAGAACTGGCCAGAGCGAAGACTTTTTCGCACTTAATTTTTTATATGTATTAAAACTGTATTTTTATCACAGAGAACTGGACATGGCAAAGACTTCTTCGCTTTAAATTTTTTATATGTATAAAAAAGTAATTTTTTTTATTATAGAGAACTGGACATGGCGAAGACTTCTTCGCACTAAATTTTTGATATGTATCAAAACTATATTTTTATAGAGAACTGGACAGGGCGAAGAATTCCTCGCACTAAATTTTTTATATGTATAAAAAATATTTTTTTACTATGGAGAACTGGACATGGCGAAGACTTCTTCGCCCTAAATTTTTTATATGTATGAAAAATATTTTTTATTACAGTGAACTGGACATGGCGAAGACTTCTTCGCACTAAATTTTTTATATGTATTAAAGCTATATTTTTATCACAGAGAACTGGACAGAGCGAAGACTTCTTTGCACTAAATTTTTTATATGTATAAAAAACTTTTTTTATTATAGAGAACTGGACAGGGTGAAGACTTCTTCGCACTAAATTTTTTACATGTATAAGAACTGAAATGTTATTACAGAGAACGGGCATGGGCGAAGAATTCTTCGCACTAAATTTTTTATATGTATCAAATCTATATTTTTACAGAGAACTGGACAGGGCGAAGAATTCTTCGCACTAAATTTTTTATATGTATGAAACTATAATGTTATTACATTTTGCATTACAGAATAAAGGACTTCACACAATTTTTTTTATATAGTACTCTCTCACTTTGCTACAAAATTTGCATAAGTGTAAATACCGAAATTTTGATAGAAAGAGCAAACGGTGGAACTATAACTTGATGGAAACGCAACAAATCCGCTAGAAAACCACACAGAACGCGAAAGAACCACCACTGGAGTTCAGGTAAGCAATTTTTATCAAAATTCAACAATAATTTTTCGCCAATTTCGGCTCTATTTCACTCCCCATACAAACCCTTGTAAATATGCAAATCACGCAAATTACGTGACAGCATAGAGGTCAACAAAAAATTGAGCTTCTCATATACATCGAGATCGGGCTACGGTGGCAGTGATTAGCAAAGATATCATTGTTATTAGTCAAAGGTTATGCTCAGTGATTCAAAAAGATGGCAACAATTACTCCTGCAAAAACTACAAGAAATAAACCAATTTTCAAAACACCACTCCGAAATTCCCGATTCACCTGCTGGCCATACCTGGTCATCGCGACCGTATTAAGAACTTCAGATTTGATATTTTCATGTGGGAAGGCAACAGTGGGGACGTCGCACTCCAAGAAATCACACAAGGGCTTCCATCCTTCTTTTACGTTATACACCAGAAGCTTGTCAGGGGGAACAATGGACTTTACACGATGGTTGTGGATACGATATCGCTTTCTTAAAATATAGGTGGATTTGGTGTTGCAAGATCCAATGGCGGCATTGAGGAATGAATCGTAAACGTAATCCATTTTCCTCGATGTAATCGTGGATCGCAAGCCATTCGATGAATCCAATTGACGCACAAGACTTTCTAGCCACGAATCCTCGTCTCTTATGCTCAAAATCACTTTACAATCAGGAAAAGCTTCCAGTATTTCCTCATAGAAGAAGTTTCCAGGGATATCGATGCATACATCAGCATTCTGGTAAACTCTCTTCACATCAGGTTTGGTGCCATTTTGAAAAACATCAACCCAGTGATCTAGGAAGTCAAAAGTTTGCTCTTCCCAGTCAAACACTATAAATCCAAGGTGTCGCAAGGCTTTGGCGATTGATTTAGTACCCGTTTTTAGAAATCCTGCACAGATGACCTTCATAGTTACGGCTATCCGAAGTTTTTAAAATTCTATCCCGACCGTAGTATCGATTTTGGTCACTCCAGTGACCATAGATTGAAAACGTGACAGAAAATTGGCGTTACTTTCGATTCTCACCAAATTTGGACAGTGGGATGATCTCATCATTAGCCAATTACAGCCCATTTTTCAGCTCTTTTCCTCATATCCCCCTCTCGGGAGAGTTTGTCAAGTTAGCTAATTTAGTCTGCAAGCCATCGCCGCTGTCGGCGAAATGTTTATTTGCTCAAAATTGGAGCAAAATCTTTCGGAGATGGAAGTCAGGACATTTGTAAAGATACAGAAAGTAGTTTGGGACCAGTTGCTGGCTTCTAAGGCTGAATTTATCCAGAAGTAAGCTGTATTTTCGTTTTCGTGCCGAAAGCCACGCGGTGAAATATTAGCGGCTTGTTATGTTCTCCTGTTCTGTTTTTTCTCTTGGTCTTTTTTGTGGCCCGCCGAGGCCACTCTTTCGTCTAAATCAGTTGAAAAAAGTTCGAAAAAGATGTTCCCACTCAAGTTTAAGCTCTCAGGCGATAATTCTGGAGTTTTTTGGCCGAAACGTCGGTTTTGTTATGTTCGTGTTTTTCGGTTGCTATGGGCGACCGTGGCTTCCTTTGTTAGGTCAAGTCTGGGAAATGAGGTCACAAAAAAGAATTCTAATTAATTCTGGTTTTGTTCGATTTCGCTGAAATTTTAACACGATAAAGCTGGATTGTTAAGGAATAGATTTACTTTCTACCGATGTGTGGTAGCTATTAACGCTAAAGTGATATATCGCTTCGAAGTCAGGGTTTTGAAGAGAGTTTTTTGCAACGTGTGGGTTCGGCGTGATTTTGTAATCGGAGGTTTTTGTTGACCCCGAAGGAAAAAATATCCCGAAAAGGTCATTTCATCGACGATTCAAACGAACATAAATATGTATATGTTCCGAGCTAAATTTCTGGTGAAAAAATATAATTTTTGACGAGCGCTGGATTTTTAATTTTTTTTCCCGCGAAAGACAGGGCGTGAGATGAGTTAAAATGCTCCTGACCTCTACTCTGTCCGTTCGTCTGAGTGATTTCTATTCTGGTTTATCATATGACTTGTGTTTGTAGCCGATATAACGCGCACTCTAATTGGCTAATTCTAGGGCATTATTCTCCCGTAATTACGGGCCTGCCAAAACAAAGCAAAAAGCCATATAATAAACAACTTATCAACCTCGATCGTTCGGTCTTAACGGGAAAATCAAAGCAAAAGCAAAGCAAAAAGCCATATAATAAAGACTTAATTTAAGTGTCATTGGTATTTAGCTTAAAAAAAAACTAGTTGTGGACATTATTTTAAAAATAAAATATACCTTTGCTAAGGTTAAAATTATTTACAATTTAATGAATAATGTATAAGATAAATAAATAAATAAGTAAATGAAATATATGAACTCAGTAAGATTTAAAAAGCTTAAAAGATATCAAATATATATATAGAATGTAAAATTTAAAACGGCGTAGCAGCATATATCACAGTCCTTACAACCATCTATTAAGTGTGATAAGACTTTACTCTTGATGCCGTTTCTAAAACTCTTAACATTGGGCTTCTCTCTATCAGTTGTGTCTAATTTGTTCCAAAGATGGGGCCCAAAATATCGTAAAGAATGCTTTCCATAATGCACGGTGCGAAAACGTGGAATATATATGCCGTGAGTGGATGTCAAAACATGCCACTTGAATCGCACTGATCCAGGGAGGGTCACATTTGTAGTTTAGCTGTTGATATTGGGTAATCTTCCTAAGGCTGGCAATCATTTTCCTAGCTATGGCTTTTGTTCAAACCCAAAATCTTTCCATTTGGCTTATCTGACCAAACGCCTACTCCTCTGAGTTTTTCCGGAGTACGGGCAAGATTTCAAGACTAGAGGGGATTGTAACAAGGGCAAATCTTGTGGATATATATGTATGTACACTCTTTTTCTTTAAATATAAGAACGTCTAAGTTTGGAGCTGAGGCTGAACGTTTTCATGTTTAAGATGTTCATATCGTTCTTGCGAAACGTTCTTAAGATGTTCATAAATTTACATGGTATATAAGGTCAACTACCTTGATAATACCTCTGACTTTGATGGTGTGGAAGTTATTTTCAGTTGGAACAGTTATAAATAAGAACTGATTATTACAAAAAGAGATTCGTGTCATGCAATAAGAAAACCATTGTTATTGTTATACAAAACATGCCCTCAAGTATTTGGGTTAATTTTACAATTTTTGTTACCTTTATTTTATGCTTGTCATTTAATACATACAGATTAATCGACTCTAAGCCTGAGGAATGTTCTCAATACGTTCTCAAAGAACGTATTTAGAAATTCTTTGTTTCCTTAGTCTAGATAACATCTTCAACCAACTAGTCAGTTTTGTGAAAAATGATACCCTATTCTAGACCCAAATGCTCTGATTTATATACCCTATCCTAGAGTAAACGGCTTGAAAACCATACCCTTCACAGCGGCACATACCTATATAGCCCATATATGGCAGTGCCCTCCCCCCCCCCCCCCGGGGCCGGGTCCTTCGATGGCGGCCATTGCCAGTGTTCTGCAGCCTTTGTTGGGCGTATGGTTTTACATCGTGTTGTCTGCGCCCTTATTTTATTTCAAGTAATTCTTGTACAGCTTACAGTTGCGAGATAAGTTGCAGTTTTCAAGGTAAGTTATTTCCGATTTCTCAATCGTTCTGTTGCAGTCATTATTTGTTTTTTCACTTCATTTAACACAAGCGCGCATCGGAAAGGCAAACGCTGCCTTTCGGTAAATGCTAAAGAAAAGAGAAAGAATAAGTAAAAAATAAAAAATAAAACCTAGGCTCACGCAATCCTGGGGGAGAAAGATTGCGTGACGAGCCCAAAGGCTGGAGCTAAAGAAGCATCTGCCAGTCCAAAGCCTTGCGAGCAACGAACTAAAACTACCGTGGTAGAGCACTAAAGAAGCGGGAAAAACACTCGACTACGTCCAGTGTTTTTCTCTTACACTTCTTTCGTGCTCAACATGATCTAACGGTTTCTAGTCCAGAGGAATCCGGCCGCATTGTGGCTCAAGAAAACGTACACTTTTTCCATGGGAATTTCAAAAGGCAAGGAGCTCAAAGCCTTGCGGATGAAAATGCGAAATGCTTGAGCTGTATATGAAAGGAGCTACAGGCTTGCAGCGGGAGGCGCGGTGGCCTCATGGTTAGTGCGCTCGACTCCGGAGCGAGCGGTCCGGGTTCGAGCCTTGGCCGGGGACATTGCGAAGTGTTCTTGGGCAAGACACTTTACTCTCACAGTGCCTCTCTCCACCCAGGTGTATAAATGGGTTTCGGTGATGCTGGGAGGGTAACCCTGCGATGAACTAGCATCCCATCCAGGGGGGAGTGGGAATACTCCTAGTCGCTCCATGCTACAGAAACCGGGATTAGCTCCGGCCTGATGAGCCAGTTGGGTCGCATGCAGACTTAACCTACCTTACAGGCTTGCAGCGGCTTGCAGCAGGATTGCGTGAAGTAGCATCAAAGTTGGAAAGACTTCCACTGCATGGTTCTACTCAGAGTAAAGGAGAGAATATCAGAGCAAGCTTTCAACTGATCACTCGTCGGGTGAGCGTTGAGACGAAATTTTTTGAGGTTCAGTTCGCTGAGATGATTGGAGATCGCTAGTAAGCAGACGAGCATTACTACGCTGCATGTTGGCGTTGTTTGAGAATTTTTACAAAATAAAGCTTCTAATCATAAAGAGAGACAGCTCAACTGATGTTTTCTGTCGTTATTTTACTTGTTAAGAATAATTTCTGCCTTCGTAACAAATATAATGTCTTTTATCGAAGTATTCGCTAGGTTGAGAATTTGTTTATTTCGCTGCGTGTTTTGTCGGAATCTAGCAACTTGTTATTTTACTACAGTTTTAACACTGCTGTTGTTAACAATGGTATCCGTGCAGCCATACAAATAGCTCGTTTCCATTACTTTTGTCTGAGTCACCGGGCAGGGGCATAGCCAAGATTTTTTAAAGGGGGGATCACACTGTGTCAAAATGAGGGTACCCATAAAATTTTTGCCACTTGTTGTAGCTCGTTTGCTTACTGAAAGGCTTACAAAATGGGGGGTCACGGTCACTTTATGACACCCCCCAGCTTCGCCCCTGCAGGGGATGTTTAATTTTGGGTCAAATTTGTCAAAGTTTGAAAGCCAGCTTACCGTCATCAACCCGTGCCTCTGTTTTCTGATAAAGCACGCTATTTCAACCAATCAGAGCACACATCATATGGGAACTTTATTATAGAATGTTAGAGTGTCATCGCAGAAACCCTTTTGAGAACACCAGATGATAAGTAAGAGACGAGGTGTGTGACAAGTGGTTTCTTTGATCCTAAGGAGGCCAGATTGATCAGGGCAATTTTGGTTCAATTTGCTTCCTTCAAACCAAAATTTGGTGATCCTTTTTAATTCTCTGCTAAATGAAGGCAAAAACAGTTTGCGTCTTAAGAAACCGGAGAAAAACTAAAAGTTTGTACAAAACAAAAACGATTTCAAAAATTAATGATTTAGTTAACTAGCCTTCAAGTTTTTAGACAGTCTTCTTCACGAACTTGACAATACAGAAAAAAATAACTTAAATCTCTCGATGCATGCAGTATGTAACTGTCGAGTTGAGTCTCAAAACAAACGCCAAAAAATAAATATCAGCGGGATTCGGAAGGTTTCCAAAGATATCATTGTTATTACTCTAAGGTCATGCTCAGTGATTCAAAAAGATGGCCAGAAATATTCCTATAATTACTGCAAGAAATAAACCGATTTTCAAAACACCGCTCCGAAATTCCCGATTCACCTGCAGGCCCTACCTGGTCATCATGATCGTATTAGTAATTATGGATTTGATATTTTCATGTGGGAAGGCAATGGTTGGGACCTCACATTCCAAGAAATCACACAATGGCTTCCATCCTTCTTTTACGTTGTACACCAACAGCTTGGCAGCGGGAACAATGGACTTTACATGGTGGTTGTGGATACGAAATCGCTTTCTTATAACATAGGTGGACTTGGTGTTAAAAGATCCAGTGGCGAAATTACAGAAAGAATCCGAAACGTAACACATTTTCCTCATTGTCGGCGATAACATGGACACAACCTCGGATCGTAAAGCATACAATGAATCCAGTTGACGAACAAGACTTTCTATCCACGAATCCTCCTCCCTTATGCTCAAAATCACTTTACAATCAGGAAAAGCTTCCAGTATTTCCTCGAAGAAGTATCCTGGCGTATCCACGCATGCGTCAGCATTCTGGTAAACTCGCTTCACATCAGGTTTGGCACCATTTTGAAAAACATCAACCCAGTGATCTAGGAAGTCAAACGTTTGCTCTTCCTAGTCGAACACTGTAAATCCAAGGTGTCGCAAGGCTTTGGCAATTGATTTAGTACTCGTTTTTAGAAATCCTGCACAGATGACCTTCATAGTTGTGGCTATCCTAAGTTTAATGCTACTGACCTCTGCTCTGACGTCTGAGTGATTTTTATTCTGGTGTAACAGGACGGAATTGTATGCTATTTTCATTGATATGATTGCGCTGAAATGGCCACGCTTGCTACATAAATTAGCATACTTTTCCTCTAGAGCCCCTCGTAATACCCATGGGTATTGAGCAGAGTATTTATACGCCCTCCGCAATTGAGATCATTCTGTTATGCGTTCATGCCCCGATAAGTCTGTTGAGACTTCGCTTTTTGCCCCATCCACCTCCCCTCAGCGACGGAAACCTCCATCCTGCTGATTTTTATTCTGGTGTAACACAAGAATTGTAGACTATTGGATGTCAAAAGAAGCGACTTGAATCGCACTGATCCTTGGAAAGTCACATTTGCATTTTAGCTCTCGGCATATGCCTGTAGATATTGTGCAATCTTGCCAACGCGATAGATGGACTAATCATTTTCCTATGGCTTTGTAAAATTTGTTACGAATCCTAACCCTGTTTAAGGACGTTCGCGCGAAAATTTTCCAACATTGAATTTTTTCTGAGACTTTTAGCACTGTAAGATAATGAGTTCGTTATGTCGGAAATGTAAAAAAAAAAAAAAAAAAAAAACTGGGGGGTCACCGACTTCGTTTTGTAGAGAACATGCCCGGAGGAACACCCTAAAGCTGAAAAAATCGGGCTTCATTAGCGAATAAGGCCACAGTGTCTGTAAGCCCAAAAATATTGCAATTAGATCTTTGAAGTGAAATGTTCGCTGCCAAATATTGTTTAAGTGGACCTATTAAGTGAATTTAACTGGTGAGGTTCCTTAAAGAACAAGTTCGCATTTAGCGACCATAGTTTCACGCGCCTTGCAGCCGCAAGATGGCAGGATTCGATTTCCCGTGGACAGAAATCTTGAAATTTTTTTAAATTCCCACAATGATTTTTTGTTCATTTTTGGACAATGTGGAGGTAATTGTAAATAAAATCTGGTTCTGGAAAGAAAAGTAGGGGTCACCGAACGTCCAAGATCGTTAAATCTAGGCAAAGCTATAGCAATAGCCGTCTGCCCTATCATTGTTCATTTTATTACTTAAGGCGCGCGCTCACGCATGACGTGGCGTGTGAAGTTGCGTGCGCAGTAAATCTGCACAGAAACAATTAGCGCCAACGTCTTTAAATCGTTCCTGCATGATTTCAGAAGAAAATAAGAGTGCATGCATGGCCCGTCCGCTGGAGCAAACAAGTGGCCGTTGTACAGAGGTAGCCGTTCGTGGAGGTTTGACTGTACTTTGTTTGAAACGTAAAGTTTAAACAAAACAAAAACAACCACAGATATTAATGATTCAAGGTTCTTGGCAGTCTTTTCGCGAACTTGACAATATAGAAAAATTGAGTAAACTCCCAGAGCGCAGTATACCTATCGAGTCAAATTAAAAATAAACCAAAGAGTATCAGTGGCAGTGACTAAGAAAAATATTATTCTTATTACTCTGAGGTTAGGCTCAGTGATTCAAAAAGAATACCAAAGTTGCTACTGCAATAATTACAAGAACTAAACAACTCTCTACTCTTCCTGTTTCACCTGGGTAAGGTCTTGGTTATTTCAGCTTCGATATTTTCGCGTGGGAAGGCAACAGTAGGGACCTCGCACTCCAAGAAATCACAGAATGGCCTCCATCCTTGTTTCAGGTTGTACACTAACAGCTTGTCAGCGGGAACCATGGACGTTACACAGTGGTTGTGGATACGATATCGCTTTCTTAAAACATAGGTGGACTTGATGTTAGAAGATCCATTGGCATTAAGGAAGGAATTCAAGAAGTACTCCATTTTCCTCGCCGCTGGCGATGACATAGACACAATCTTGGATCGTATACCATTCGGTGAATGCAATGACGCACGACACTTTCTATCCATGAACCTTCCTCTCTTACGATCAAAATCATCATACCGTCAGAAGAAGAAGAATCCACGCACATCCACGCATACATCAGCATTCTGGAACACTCACTTCACATCTGGCGCGGTGCCATTTTGAAATACATTGAGCCAGTGAGCTAAAAAGTCAAATTTTTGCTCTTCCCAGTCGAACACCGTAAATCCAAGGTTTTGCAAGGCCTTGGCAGAAGGGGTGACAAAGGTATGTGTTTGGCTGGGTCACGACAGCGGACAAATGAAAGACTTGAAGTTGTGAAGGTAATTCTTTTGACAAAAAACAAGTGAAGCACAATGGCGGTTGAGGCATTGTTTGCAATAAAACAAATTATTGGTCCGGAAAACAAAAATTATATCTTACAGGACGTTTCGTATGTTTCAACATACATCTTCGGAAGTGACCGTTCACAATGGAATTAACAACTTCATTTAAATTTAAGATGTGTAACTAATAAATATTTTGCGCGTGCGAAAATATTTGATGGATTATAAATCAAAGCGCCGATCGAGGGAGGCACTAGAGGCAGATCTAGGGTGTCTGTTAACCATGTAAACACCCCAGGAAAACCTCGATCTCTGCTGTTCCCTTTTCACCTACTAGAGATGTCTGCTCGCGGGATGTGTGTCAAAAATCTCAGTTTTGATATTTTCATGTGGGAAGGGCAACAATGAGGACCTCGCACTCCAAGAAATCACGATGGCTTCCATTCTCAGTTGTTTCACGTTGTACACCAGCACCTTTTCAGCGGTAACAATGGCATTTACACGGTGGTTGTGGATACAATATCGCTTTCTGAAAACATAGGTGGACTTATAACGGGAGTCTGAAGCTCCAAGCGCGGCATTAAGGGAGGAGATGGTAACATAACCCATCTTCCTTGCGGTGGGGAATAACATGGAAACCTTGGAACCCAATTTAGTAAACATTGTTTCAAAATGATAAGACAGATTCTCTACCCGCGAATCCTCTTTTACCATCAGAATCACTTTACAAACAGGAAGAGCTTCCATTATTTCCTCAAAGAAGAAGTATCCAGGCCAATCCACGAATCCATCAGCATTCTGCTGAACTCGCTTAGCGCCATTTTGAAAAATATCGAGCCAGGGATCTAGGAAGTGCTCTTCTCAGTCAAGCACCGCAGATTCAAGGTGCCACTAGGCTTTAGTCATTGATTTAGTATCCGTTTTCGTGAGTCCGTCAACGACAGATGATCTTCATATTTACAGCTTCAGAAGTTTAATGGCCCTCTATTCTGTCCATTCGTCAGAGTGATTTTGTTCAGGTATAAGTAGAATCTTGTGATTTCGTATTTTACATTTGATTCTTGTCACGAGCCCGTCTAACGTCTTCAGGCCCAGTGATCCATAAAAAGGCACATTTGCATCCTTTTTATATCTCTAAAGTGTCGACCTAGTGATCTAGAAAGTCATAAGCTTACTCTTAGCTTCCCAGTTAGAAACCGTTTATCCAAGATACCGCAAGGCTTTGGCGATTGACTTAGTATCCCGTTTTTTGAAAGTCCTACACAGATGACGTTCTTAGTTACTGCCATCAGAAGTTAAATGGTCCTGACATCTATTTTGTCCGTTTGTCTGAGTTATTTTTATTCTGGTGTAACACAAGAATCTATTGGATGTCAAAACATGTCACTTGTGCTGCTCTGATCAATGGAAAGTTTCCTTTGGGTTCTGGCTCTAGGGATATGTCTGGTTAGGTTTAGGTTTTAGGGATTGTTTTACAAAGGTTAGGCTTTTGGGCTTGTGTTGCAAACCCTGATCACGTTTCAGACGATATCTCTCCATTTGTCTTCTCTGAGCAATAGGCTACTTGCCTTAGTTTCTACAGAACACGGGCTACGGTTTCGGTGAAAGCAGGCGGGGTGACAAAGGTTACGCGTTTGGCTACACACTTCAGCAGACAAGTGAAAGACTTGAAGTTGTAAAGGAATTGAATTACCACCAGCTCAGTACCTTGGCTTTCCATAAGATCTGGGAGGGTTTCATTTAACTAATTCATTCCTGTGTTTTCTGTTGCCATAAGCGCAACTGCATACGTCTCCGCTATACCAGAGGCTGCATGCTCAATGCTTTGTTCACTTATAAGAGCTCTAGGGCTCTGTGTAATTGTTCTGACGGAGAGCAAGTGAAGCAAAGTTGCGGTTGAAGCATTGTTACCAATAAAACGCATTGTTGGAAAACCAAAAATTAGATCTTTTTACTTGAAGTTTTGTATGTTTCAACATACATCTTCAGAAGCGACCGTTGAGAATAGAAGAAACAACTTAATTTAAGTTTAATTAATTCATATAATTTTCGCGTGCCAAAATAATAATATTTGATGGATTATAAATTCGAAAAACTCAAACAACCGATCATGAGAGGCACGAGGGGTGGATCTAGGGTATCTGTTGACTTTCCTACCTCCACACACACCAAAAATGCGAAAAATGTCATATTTTACAGTCTAGCTTTTTGGACTATTCCGGGGAGCATGCCCGCAGACACACGGCACTTGTGCGAGAAGATTGAACAATATGTTGCTCGACCAATTGCACTGTTAACATCTTAGCAAACCTTTGTAGTCAGGTTCTGTTAATTAATGGCCTTTTCACTTCTGTTCATCATGATAGCTTCGTTCAGATTGCGTTGGATTCAAATTGATGAAATTGTCCTTCATATGTTCAATTTAAAACTACAAGGTTTTTTAGTTCCTTTATTTTCTTAGTAAACACAAGCAAGGTGTCTTTATGATAACATTTGCAACATAAATCTTCATTGTGTCACATACATACATTGATACCCAATCGTATTAGTCTCTAAACTGCACAACTTTGAACTAGATTCGGCTGTCTTATTTACAACGAACTCATCTTTTCTATAGTTAGTTGAAGTTAGTTTAATAGATGTATGTAAATCATCGTTAACGTTTATCATTAACTTGGAACGTTTGTTTCGATTTGTTATCGCTAGAGGGCTATGCTAATCAGTAAATATACAACACCTTCCCTACACCGCAAAGCTATATTTACAAACCAGCTGCGTAAATAAACCGAGTGCCCCTGATCAGCTTTTGAATTGGGATTAACAGTTGTTTGAGTTCTCTTTGCCAACATTCCCTTGTAGAGGAAAGGAACCATGTACATTAAAGGCAAGGAAAAACTAGGAATGGCAAGTTGCTTAAATCCCACATTTCACCTGCTGTAGCTGCTCAGGCTGGCGTTCTCATTACTCATCATGTAAGAAACAAGACATGTTACTAAGGTTATTCAAATTAAACTGCAGCTTAAATCTAGTGTATCCAAATATCCAACAAGAATTTTATAATATCGAAATAAAGAGCTACCCATTGGCAAAATATTTGGAACCCCTAACATTCAACATAAAAAGCATGAAAAAAACATGCAGGTTCTTTCTATGGATGAATATCATCGTAATATTATTTTGAACAGACCTTGACTTAGTGTCGTCTCTTCAGAAAAAATAAATAAGATCTCATGTGCATGAATCCAAAACTGTTCTGGATCAATTGCCATGCAGACGAAACGGTGATTATTTGCGATCCGAGGGAGCACTTTGCGGGACCTGACCTAAGGGGTAGCGATTAAAATACGAATACGGAGGTCGATACTGGGTTACTGGCAGAGGTGGCTGCATAGGGTAAGGCGGAGGCGGAGGGCTTACTTGCTGCAACTCTTTTCTTTGCCCTATAGGAAGAAGCCCTGGAGATGCGGGTTGTGGTGGTGGGCGGTATGGCTGAGCGGGAATTGGGTAGGGCTGGTATCCAGGCTGCTGCATGTTTAGTAATGGATATCCTGGCGTGAAAGTGGGGGGAGGGGGTGGACGAGCAATGGTTAACACTGGTCGATAGATCTTTACTCTCCATGCTGTCTGACCGGAGGGCATGGAGTAAGGATAAGAAGGAACGTACGGCTGCAGAGGGAATCCCGTAAAGGGATAACCCGGCTGTGGAACGGCCGCTGACAAAGGTTTTACGTGAGACTTTTCGTGGCTTTTCTCGCCCTCTGATTCCGTCTGTGACTCGCTGCCCTTCTCTTTACTGTGCGCCGCTTGTTTTGGATGTTGCACTGTAGGTTGATAATATTGCTGTGGAATGTAAGCAGGCACTGGTGCTGGCACTGGCGCTGGTACTGTGTACGGATAACTGAAAACCATGCCCTGTAGCTGTACCGGTGATTTGGCTTGACCCGGTTCTACCTTGGAGCCCTGAAGCTTTTGCTTGTCCTTTGTATTTTGGTTCATTTGGAAGAACTGTGGCATGGGCTGCTGAATCATCAGCTGTGGCTGCGGGTAAACAGGCCAAGGTTGAGGGTACACCGGTCTTGGGATGGCTTGGTAGGGCTGCGGTGCCTGGTGGAACGGTTGTGGCTGGCGTGGTAGAATTAGATACTGTTGAGATGAAAGTGCTTGTGGTCGAGGTGGAACCTGGTACCGATACTGTTGAGGCTGCGCCGGGACTGTGTAGGGGTATGGCTGTGGTCGAAGAACTGGGTTTTGGAACTGTTGTGGGGGAGGCTGTGGCTGGTACCCCGGATACTGGAGTGGCCGCGGTGGAATTGGGTACTGGTAGTGCTGTGGTGGAGGTGGAACTGGAAATTGATAAGGCTGTGGTCGTGGAGGAACTTGGTACTGCGGCTGTTGTTGAGGTCGGAACTGCGCTTGTTGCGGGACTTGATACGTTGTTGGTGGAGGATAAGCTGGCACTTGATTGGGTGGGTTGTACTGTGGTTGAGCAGAACCAAACAAGTTGTACCCAGGCTGCTGCTGCGATGGCACTTGTGGCTGCTGTGTGCCAAAAGAGTTTTGGAAAAACTGCTGACCAAGTGGATCACAGCACCATGGGTTACACGCGGTGGGCATGCACTGCGAGCTCATGCAGTAACTTGGACATGAGCCTGGAGTCTGCTCCTCTGGAGAAACAAAGTTATTGATTAAACTTGTCCTGAAAAGCTTTGTAGGACTGTTATTTTACATTTAGTTGAATTTTGTGCTAGCCAGCAAATGCACTCATCTTTTTTCCTGATATTTAGGCTGGCTGTTGACAAAGCATCATGCGACGGTTTGTCTGTATTCCCATACTACAACCTCCTTTTAATTTTCAATTTTTGATAGGATGGTTTGGCATTTGCTTCTGTGTGACTCCGTCTTAGAAGATGCTAAGAGTCCAGGAGAAAGAATTTCGTGATATTCTTGGCATTTCTGGTAACAAAGTAAGCAAGAGCGGATTGACCTCAACCAGTTATTTCCAGAGAGCATGCCAGCTGTTTAGAGTACGCGCTTGGGGGGAGGGGACGAGTGCGCGCGGGGGAAAGACAATTTGAGAGTTTCCTCGCACAGGCTCTCCTGAAACTCTCGTCCTATTCAGTGATTACTCTGCTTGAATTCAGACTCTAACTCATCTATACGTCAGCGTTTACGTTTTCGTAACACTTACCAACAATCATAGTAGCGTTAACAAGCTGCACCTTTTCCCCGTGCAGTGTCCCAGTGATGGAGCTCCTCTTAGGAGAGTCATTTCCTTGAATGGAGTTTCGCAGAAGCTGGATCGGGTCAGCTGGAGAATCGTCATCGGGGGTGAAACGTAACTTGATATACGCCAATATTTTGTCTCCTTCTCCCTTGCTGTTGGGGAATATAATCAATAAGTGAAGCCCTGCACAACCGAAGGACCATTTGCAGTGAATATACCACTGATGGGTGTGCTTTTATTAGGGTTTTATACATCATGACGGCATTATTTTGGGCATAATAGTGAGGCAAATGAATCTAACATTATGTAAAAATAATAGTAACAAAAACTGGAAGACGGCTGGGGGCCTTGGGAGAGCCAAAAAAAATCTGGGCACTGGTCACTTGACAAAACAGTACCCACAGCAGATATCAACATATTTTGCTAGGAAGGAATTCGTTGCGTGACAACCTTAGTTACCACAAGCACTGGCTTATCTGTACTTACCTGAAATGATCCAATGTTACTTGCTCAAACCAATCGTAGTCGCCAAACACATCAAGAAACTGTCAATCAAACAGAAAACGGAATGGATCCGCTTCGTTAACAGACGTCAACTTGTAGTTTCTCTATTCATTTCTCATTGTATTTAATGGGTGATTTTTTTTAAATCTCTCATCCCCTTTGTGATCAATGTACCAATTTCCTCAACCCTCATCTAAAAAAGAAAATGAATGTTGATATCGCAGCGGCAGGCTAAAAGACTCACGCAAACAGAAGACAAGTGTGAACGTAAAGGTTCCCTCCTCTGTTAATGGTAATTTACATGGCTCTACAATCTCTTCAATCAAATATAATAATTTTTCCGCAAATAATGTTACTAGACAATTATACCTTAACATGTTATAACTTAGCATCTTGATTCAAAAACAACTCTTTTCAGACCAGATAGCCCGTTTTGGGGCCATCGGCAAGAAAGCGACTCATTTCTTCAAAGAAAGTAAGTTACTTTACAATAACCTGCAGGAATCAGTGCATTTTAATCGGAATACGACTGAAATTTCTCAGGATACTTTATTCCGTGTTGCAACACGTGTACGCCTGATGAAAGATGAAAGGGTAAGCGAAGACACTGAAGCGATTATTGTGAGCTTACCGCTTCTTGGATATGCCTGCTGAGAGCCTGGTACCTAGTGCTTCCCGGGTAATAAAGGTTATCCGTCCATAGTTTATTCTCGTAACGAAGGATTACCAAGTATTCTGTAATGCCTAAAAATTAAAAACAATCGTCGCGTATGTGTCAAACAGGTTCTTGTGTTCGCGCTTACAAAGACTTTACACTAAAATTCAACTACGCTAGTCATCTTTTGGATACTCCCTGGTTGCAAAAGTGTAAATTATCCCGAGCGCAATGGTAATTACTTGAAACGTTTGAAGTAATTTAAAAAAAAAATGATTAATGCGATTGACAACTGAAGAATTGATCGACACCCTTTTAGGGGAATCGCGGCGGCCTCTTGGCTAGTGCGCTCTTACAAGGAGTCAAGGGAATTCTCTCAGCCATCTTCAGAAAAGACTTTTTACTCCAAGAGGGAGGGAATAGGTTCTACTGACCTCTGAGGGGTTTCTTACAGACGAACCCTCTTGCTCCATTGCATGGTTTGTACTTCCAGTTGAAGTTGGTGAAGATGACGCCACATTTCTTGCCAGGAAAATTCTTCTGGTAGTAATCCCAGTTCATGAAGTTTGGTTCACTGCCGTCCAACCATGCCATGATTCCTTGATTGTTCACATCACTGACACCGATCCAGGCATCCGAAACGCCACCTGAGGTCTGTTCATGAAATTTGAAAACACCCTGTTAGAAAGCGCGTGCGAAGCTCTTCTTCTATTTAATAATTAGATTATTCGCTCTCGATTTCTATGAGGTGATAGTTATAGAAATTGAGAACGAATAGTCTTATTGTTTTAGTATAAATCTACTAGTGGTTCAAAACTTCATTCTAAATCCTCTTCACAGATAGTTACTTCAAAAACGCGAAGAAGAGTGAGCCGTCATTTTGCTAACACCCGCACGCCGCTAAGTTACTCACTGTCTATCACAGAACAGATAGTGAGTAGTGTAGCCAATCAGAGAGCGGCATGCGTAATAGAACGCTAGTAGATTTATACTAAAACCCGATAGAAACACAGAACTAGCAGGTGCTGTTGACATATATATGATCCTTTTTGAGCAGTGTTTTCTAAAAGGAATAGCAAACATTTTCCATTTGACTGTGTTTCAATAACTTGTTAGCAACACGGCGGGGCGCTTTCTATTTCTTAAATTATTTAAAACGTGGATTTATTATCCAATGTTGAGCTTTACGAATCATGATTGCTTGAACTGTACCAATTAACTAAAAGGTAGGCGCTATTGTTCTCCCAAAACATCAATGCGCGACGCGCAATCAGCGTTGAGGGGAGCGATGATAATTCGCGCGAGCTGGACAAAATAATTTTTCAGCTAGCACCTTTCTCTAGTCCAAATTGAATTTACACGTTTGCTCCAGATCCTTTTTGGAATCCCGGGTTTCAGTCAACAGCGAAGGCTCAATAAGAACTATTTGTAATGTAGAAATGCTGAATGAAACACGTGCAAGATAAAATCTAGGTACGCAATGCGTACATTTGTTTACTAGGCGTTCTGCATGAGCTATTCACTGTCATTTGTTACATGCGCCGATGATTCAAAAAAATTCATTTGACTTCAATAGGCACGATTGAACTAGTAAAGTGTACTGTCTACACCAGGAACCCATGATCCATGGGCTCCTGACTACATTAATAACGTACTAGAAGAGTCTTTATGAAGGAGTCTTCAGCTTCACTGTTTATCGATGCTAAGGTAGAAAATTGAGCGGCACATTTCTCTGATGCTTGAACCCAGTTCACTGGACCCGGGAAGAACTTGTAGCATATATTGTTGTACAGTTGGTATCCATTGGGGCAATTCGCTGTGAACATACATGAAATGTGTTATGTAGGATGTTGGGCTTCGTTACGAAGAAAATTTGTTACATTCGGAAATTAGTTTGTTATATTGGGACCTTTTTTACTTCAACCATGTAGTTGGTTGTTTTGGGAGGAGTGATTTGTTCCACTAGAAGAATTCCTCTATGACCCCTTGGTTACATGGGGAAGCTCCCTATATCGGAAGGTTCCTCACCAGGGGGTTGATTTGTCGAATTTCGAATTTCGAGTTTGCTATTCGGTAAGAGCAGGTCAATGGGCTTGTTACACAGGCCGGGGGGTTCCATATGTCAGGAGGCTCGTTGTATCGAAGGAAGGGGTGTTGCTATATATATCGGGAGATTCGTTACATCGCCTTGTTTTATATGGGGAGGTTCATTGCCTCGCATTGTTTTTACAGGGACGTTAGTTATCTGTACTGAGTTTTATTATGCCAGGACGTTTGCATTCCACTGGCAGGGGGTTTGTTCTAAGGGGAGGTTTCTTGTATATCGTCAAGTTCTTAATATTGGGAGAAATTTCTAGTCGTATCGTTCCACAGAAGTTTGAATATGCAATGCAAAGAAATAGGAGGAATTTAGCTTACATGGTCCTATTTTTCCAACGCCACTACCTGAAACAGAGACGAAAAAATTGTTAAACATTCAAAAATAAAAGACCGCTCACTACATATATGCGCCAATAGACATTTCTCGAAAGTGAACAATTTTCATGGATGGGAACCTAGATGGCGAAGAGAGGGTATCTTACTACAGCAGCTTTGACCGTTATTTTTGCTTGAAAAAAAAAGACAATGAAGAATTCTGGACACAGGATATTTTCTATCAAAGTTGTGAATCGTTGGAAACTGGCGCTGTCACACAACACATCAATTGCACTCTAAACAAATCGCGGTTTTTGCACGGGACCTAATAATAAAACAAGAAAATTACATCCGCTGGAAAATTCAGTGCTTTAGCAACAACAACAACAACAACAACAACAACAACAACAGCAACAACAATAACAACAACCGTGACAATAACAACTTTATTTGTACTCAGCTAGAAATTAAATGAACAAAAATAAGTTGAAATAAAAAGAGTACATGGCTGCCCGAAATAACTTTAATGGGCTAATAAGACTGGGCAACCATCTTTAGTGATATTATTTGTAACCTTTATCAGAGCCATCTGTTTTTACTTTGATGAGACGTCATACGTAAAAGAAATGTATTCTCCCAACGACATGACAAGGGAAACAGAGGAGAGAGAGAGCCTGGGAACGAGGTTGCGCTTCAGCACGCAACAGATGTCAAGGTCAAGTCACAAATGGCTAATATTCAAATCCTTCTTTGACGCAGTCAACGATTAAGTTAATATTTCAAGCTTTTCCTTTCCTTTATTTGAATAACAGCATTACAGTAATACCGCCTTAATTTAAGTTCCTTATCGATCCTTGATACTGGATTTTCGTGACTGTTTTGTAATAAGCCATTGAGGCATTTGAGTGGAACAGAATTTCTTGGATCCCAGGATAGTTTGAGCGAACCAACCGTCGAAATTGTAACGTTTATATACACACGATTAGCTCCTAAGCACGCTAAACCCGCTCCCTGAAGACCCGAACTTGCTGATTTGTTATAATTTTCTACTAAAAAAGGGCGAAAACAGTTAACATCGCTTGAACGAAGCAAATAACCAAACTACGGTTAAGTAATTTTAACGGACTAACAATGCAAAAGATGTTCAAATAAACTCGCGTTTGCGGTGTTCCTATTCTATTCAGGGATCACAAAACAAACTAAAGCGTATCAATAGAGTAGTCATACTTTCCACCCTTAGCTAGGCCAGCTTCAGCGATTTAAACAGATGGCCAGAATTGCTGCTATAACAATTATAAGTGAAGCGATACACAAAATACGATATCTCTCCACTTCCGAATTCACCTTCTGGCCAAGTCTGGTAAAGGGAATCGTCTTAGTTATCTCAGCTTTGATATTTTCGTGTGGGAAGGCAATAGTAGGGACCTTGCACTCCAAAAAATCACACAATGGCTTCCATCCTTGTTTTACGTTGTACACTAACAGCTTGTTAGAGGGAACAATGGACTTCACACGGTGGTTGTGGATACGATATCGCTTTCTTATAACATAGGTGGACTTGGGGTTAATAGATCCACCGGCGGCAGTAAGGAACGAATCCAAAACGTAATCGAATTTCCTCGAGGTTGGCGATAACATGGAGACAATGTTGGATCGCATAGCATGTATAAATTCCAATTGACGCACATAGCTTTCTATCCACGAATCTTCCTCTCTTACGCTCAAAATCACTTTGCACTCAGGAAAGGCTTCCAGTATTTCTTCGAAGAAGAAATTTCCAGGCGTATCCACGCATACATCAGCATTCTGGTAAACTCGCTTCACATCAGGTTTGGCGCCAGTTTGAAAAACATCAACCCAGTGATCTAGGAAGTCAAACGTTTGCTCTTCCCAGTCGAACACCGTAAACCCGAGGTGCCGCAAGGCTTTGGCGATTGACTTAGTATCGGTTTTTCCATATCCTGCACAAATGATCTTCATGCGTAAAGCTATAAAAAGTGATCTGCTGTGACTGTTGTGATGTCAATTAATTGATCCTTGTTCAAATGTAGCTTGATAAAGTCACGAGCACATCTACTACATCACATTTTCATTTCATTATGCATTACGTGATCTGCATGTGTTTGTACAAAATACAAAATATTACGGTCGACTGAAGGACTTATGTCTCTTGTTTTTTGTTTGTGTGCTATTACGTCATTCTATACTTGGCAAGTTAAGTATATCGTAAACTTTCGAATCTAACGACACTACAATAGTAAAAACCCCCAAAAATAGCGTGTCCAAAAGGCTGCTAATTCCGAAAGTAATGAGAGTTGCTGCATTATTACGGTATGCCGGCACGCAGTAACCCTTCGAGAGCATAGGAATCACAAGTAAGAGACGGTGGTGAGGACTGGTGACCGTGGATCATATCAAATCCTCCCTACTTCTACGACTGCATAAAGATTGCCTATGACTCAAGACGCATCAAAGATTTAGTATTCAGAGTATGTAGAGTAATACCACTCTATTAAGTTCTTTATTGATTCTGTACATTTTCGTGACTGTGTTGAACAAACTTCCTTTGACCCTAAGGCAGCTCCGTCAATCATCCGTGTAATTGTGATACGTATGTATGCACGATTTGGGCAAAAACTCGATCCCTGCAGGCCAAAACGTTCTTTCTTTCTGATTCTTTTTAATTCTCTGATAAAGAACGCGACCTAAAGTATACGGGGTGTCAAGGACACACAGTATAACTAAAAGTTTAAACAATGATTAGTATCACCCAACTAGTGGACTAATGCAAATCCTGCATTTTAATTGGCTACGTTACTAGAGGTCTATTAGTAATAGTCCTCGAGTAGCGAAATTGGCGCGATCGAGCGTGATGCTTTCTTTCGTTTTATTCCCAGATAAATATTTCCTCAACTTGCATTTGCTAACTTTACTACTGTCTTTTCTGTCCGACTAGTTGGGTGATACTAAAACAATTAGACCCTTCGCCCCCAAGGGCCACAGTTCAATAGCCCATTCGGCTTCGCCTCATGGGCTATTGTTAATTAGTCGGGTATATACGCTTCAAGTTTATTGGGTAAACTTTTTACGAAATTGCAAAACAAAAGAGGTTGAATAAACTCTCGTAAATGGCGTATTATTTTGTATTGGAACATACTGAGTGATGAGAAACTACGATGTATCAACAGAGATGAACAAACCAGTGAAGACGCCACAGTTATTGCTCTTGCCAGTTGGCTTGTTTACTCATGAAAACAGATGGCCAAAATTGCCACTACAATTATTACAATAACTGTGCCGATTGCCAAAAGACCTCTCTGCATTTCCCATTTTATATGCTGGCCATATCTAGTCATGCCAATGGTGGAAGTAATTCCAGCTTTGATATTTTCATGTGGGAAGGCAATCGAGGGGACCTCGCAACCCAAGAAATCGCACAATGGCTTCCATCCTTGCCTCACGTTGTACACCAGCAACTTATCAGCGGGAACAATGGACTTCACACGGTGGTTGTGGATACGATATCGCTTTCTGAAAACATAGGTGGACTTGGGGTTACAAGAGCCAAAAAGAGCATTACCGTAGGAGTTCACGACGCCCCTAACTTTACATGCTGTTGGCGATAACAAGTACCGAATCATGTATCGATATCGTGCCGCAGCGATCGATTCCAGTTGATTTACATGACTTTCTACCCAGGAATCTTCATCCCGTTCGCTCAGAATCACTTTACAGTCAGGAAAAGCTTCCAGAATTTCTTCGTAGAAAAAGGTTCCAGGCATATCAACGCATACATCAGCATTCTGGTAAAGTCGCTTAACATCAGGCTTGGCGCCATTTTGAAACACATCAACCCAGTCATCTACAAAGTCAAGGATTTGCTCTTCCCAGTCGAACACTGTAAACCCAAGGTGCCGCAAGGCTTTGGCGATTGACTTAGTACCGGTTTTTGCATATCCTGCACAAATAATCTTCATGAGTAAGGCTAAAGAAAGTGAGTTCTTTCTCTGCTGTGATGTTTATATCTAGATCAGTCACGAAAGGTGTCCCGCAACCATCCACGAAAACGTTAAGGGGCTCATTTACATTTCCATAGATATGGACCTTGTGCCCAGACGTCCATCATTCTTCTTACCGAAAGGTCAGGTAGCAGGAAGATAACAATTAATGACCATTAATATCAAATAAATAACGACAATTTTAAAATTGACAGACATGTCTCGGCAGAAGCATCTACCTTCATCGGTGCGTTGCAATATGTGCATAGAGCATACTTCAAGCATGCTCGAAAATGCTAATGAGTAAAAATAGCGGGAAGAAGAGCCGAAAAAAATTTTACAGTAAAGAAGAGCGTGAGAATTACAATAACAAGTTTAGATTAACATGTTTGATTTGATGATTGAGAGAAGAGTTTTCCCTCCGGATGTGTAGAGCTTCTTTGATCTTGATATTGAGCTTTATTTTTATTAATATAAATGAGAACTTTAACGCAAGCTAATGGATATGTCTGTACGTCACTGTATTGCACAACTCTGCTAGCATCCAATGGTGATTGAGAGACTCACTCTGCCGCCTTTTGGTTCTCAATTTTGAAAAAAACAACTATGGTAGAATGTGAGGTAATTGATGGACGAATGAAAGGAATATCAACTTTGGAAACCAGTGACAAGTGTTTTTGTGGGCAGAGTAACGGGAGATGGCCAACGCCAAATTTGCATTTGTCTAAAGTCTCCCCCATAAATCACGAAATGCATCCGCCTTCATACGATTTCTTGATCGGAGCGAATGGAAACGTATTTACAAAAATGCTCTCCACACGGTAAAAATGATTTTAAACGATTTATTTATCATTTGAAGTTTTGTAAGCTACAAGAGTCTAAGAGCGTTCAAGATTATCAATTCATAAAATCGTGAATTGGTTTTCAAAATAATTGCGTTATAACTGTTGTACTGGCTCAAGAAGAAAACCAGAGACGAAGACTGATTCATGACAAATTCATCGCCCCTCAGGAGAGATCAATGCATAAGCCATTTGCTTTTACAAAGACGCCTGATTTACTGATCCAAACACGAAACATCGGAGTGCCAGTAATGTTACAACAAATATTACAGGAGAGTGCAGATTGCAGACGCTCTTAGGGTTCGTCAAGCAATCTTCCTGACGAGCACTAACATTGTCTGCGTAGGAGGTTACACTATTCGCTGACAAGAGAGCAAAATGTGAATAACTTCTCGTAATATGATATATGTAATGTGTTCTTCATTGGATCAAAAAAGAAACTAGAAGCAAAGCTTAAAGACGTACAATGATCGCGCTTCGAACACCGTAAATCCAAGATGCCGCAAGGCTTTGGCGATTGATTTAGTACCCGTTTTGATAAGTCTTGCACAGATGATCTTCATAGTTACGGCTTTCAGAAGTTTATGGCTCCTCTATTTGTGCGTTCATCAGAGTGACTTTTTATTGATCAGGTGTGACCAGAATCTTGTGCAATCGCAAGGGAAATTATAGTCTTGTCTCGAAGTCGTCCACCATGAAGAGACACATTTGCATTCTAGCTCTAAAGCATCGACCCAGTGATCTACAAAGTCAATTGCTTGGTCTTCTTCTTAAAAAACGTAAATTCAAGGTGCCGTAAGGCTTTGGCGATTGATTTAGTCCTCGTTTTCAGAAGTCCTGCACAGATGACCTGCTTAGTTACGGCTATCCTAATTTTAATGCTCCTGACCTCTATTCTGTCCGTTTGTCTGAGTGATTTTTATTCAGCTGTAACACAAGAATCGTGTGCTATTGGATGTCAAAACATGCCACTTTTGTTGCACTGATCCATGGAAAATCACATTTGCGTTCTAGCTCAAGGTATATGTCTGTAAATACCGAGCAGTCATCCCAACGTAACGAGCCAATTAAGGAATCGGATTGGCTGACTGATTATTTTCCTATGGGTTAGGGTTAGGGTTAGGGTCTACAGTTTTTTTTTTCACTTTAGGGTTTAGGGCTTGTGTAAAAAAAAAACCCTGACACTGTTTCAAAAAATATTTCATTTTTTTTTTAATTTTTTTTTTTATCTTTGCGGAGGACGAGCCAGGGTGTAAGATAAGACAAGAAGGGATTGAAAGGAGAAGGAGTGACAAAGGTGCTCTTTCACCAGGGTCCCGTAAGCGGACAAGTGAAAGACTTGCAATTTTAAAGGAAACTACCACCTGCTCGGTACTTTTGCTTTCCATGAGATCAGGGAATGTTTTCATTTAACTAATTTGCACAACGGGGTACTCCGCTATACTCTCCTACGAACGCACTGGAAAATTAACCCGGACCACCGTGCGCGCATAGTTTTCTTCAAATCGGATTGATTCGCTTACTACCCTTACTACCAATATTTCATCACTTCTTTATATGCAGGAGTACTATAAATACCTCCTCGGGCTTCAAGCCAAAACCCTGCGAGGGTGGTTAACTTAACAAAGTCCTCAAAAAACATTGGTATACTTCGTTGAATACGTTTTGCAGGTGGAATGCTGATCTATAACTTTAATCAAAGTGGCTTTCGTACAGAAAATGTCCCTGCGTTTCTTGTCATGGTGGAAAAATCATTACTAAAAGTTGAGTTATCGCCAGAAATTACAACGAGATTTTGGTGAGTACCAAAAACAGAACTCACCCAAAACTGTGTGTTCGATGACGTTCGATTACCCAGCGCAATCGATCCTCATTCGTTCTATTTGTTTTCGATTAATTTGCTCTTTTGCTTTGCTGCAATTTGAAGGAATTTTCTAATATCACGAGAAGTGTTTATCCATTGCTACGCAAGCTTTCGTACTGCTATTCATTTATTATATGACGGACAAAATTACGAAATCAATGCGCCTGCATTAATTAAAACAAAAACAACAACAACAATCCTTAAACATTAATTTGCGTGACACTACGATAAATTGGCCTGCTCTCAGCAATTATAATTCTCAGTCCTAAAATATATAACTTCGCAGGAAATATGAATCATTAAATTCATTATTCATCCAGTACCCTTCAAATTTTTACACAATATTGAGTTTCAACTATTAGCTGACAAGACAAAAAACGTGGGCAAGCCCTAGCAATATAATTTTAACAATTGCTTAACTAACGCGCGTTGGATATGAGATGGTAACTTGCCAACGAGGCGCGTAGGGCCGAGTTTGCTATAATCATCTTATATCCAACAAGCGCGAGTGGAATTATTGTGTTATTAAAATCGCCCCCAAAATATAGAAACTAAAACAAAAAAAAATTAAGAAAACCTCGAAAAAACTACACGTCCGCTTACCATACTTGTAGAGCATGGTATAATTAACAATTATTCCATTCGCGCTTGTTGGATATGATATTGGTTATAGCCAACGCGCGCTCATGGAATAATTGTTAAATATACCACGATGGCTAAGCCAATGAAAGCAATTGAATTGAATTATCAAATGATTTAGATATAGTAGCAATATATGTGATATGTTCTACATTGGATCAAAAAGGAAACTAGAAACAAAGATATTTACGTAAAATGTTCGCCCTTCAAGTACCCTACCAGTCAGTGTTTGAATTTACCCTTAGACCAGTGTCACTGATTTAAGCAGATGGCCAAAACTGTTGCTACAATTATTACAAGAACTGAACCGATTGCAAAAAAACCTCTCTGCACCTCCCTTTTCACCTGCTGGCCATATCTAGTCTCGGGAAGTGTGCCAATAATCTCAGCTTTGATATTTTCATGTGGAAAGGCAACAGTTGGGACTTCACACTCCAAGAAATCACACAATGGCTTCCATCCTTCTTTTACGTTGTACACTAACAGTTTGTCAGCGGGAACAATGGACTTTACTCGGTCGTTGTGGATACGATATCGCTTTCTGAAAACACAGGTGGACTTGTACTTGGAGTAGGAAGATCCAATGGCGGCATTAAGGAAGGACTTGACTACATAAGACACCTTCTTTGCGGTGGGGGATAACAACATGGCAACCTTGGACCTTGCAGCATACAATGATTCAAAATGATAAGAAAGACTTTCTACCCACGAATCTTCCTCTCTTACCATCAGAATCACTTTACAGTCAGGAAAAGCTTCCAGTATTTCCTCAACGAAGAAGTATCCAGGGAAATCCACGAATGCATCGGCGTTATGGTAAACTCGCTTTGCATCTAGCGTGGCGCCATTTTGAAAAACGTCGAGCCAGTGATCCACAAAGTCCAAAGTTTGCTCTTCCCAGTCGAACACTTTAAAGCCAAGGTGCCGCAAGGCTTTGGCCATCGATTTAGTACCGGTTTTCATAATTCCTGCACAGATGATCTTCATAGTTACGGCCCAGTTCAGAAGTTTAATGCTCCTTACCTCTATTCTGTCCGTCCGTGTGAGTTATTTTGTTCAGGTGCAACCAGAATGTTGTGATATTGCGTGTGACATTTGATTCTTGTCACGAGCTCGTCTAACGCCCTCAAGCCAATCCATGTCCAATCCTTCATCGGTCCGTTGCAATATGTGCATAGAGCATACTCCAAGCATACTCGAAAATGTTAATGAGTACAAAAGGGGGAAGGAGAGCTCAAAAAAATTTTACAGTAAAGAAAAGCGTGAGAATCACAATAACAAGTTTAGATTAACATGTTTGATTTGATGATTGAGAGAACGGTTTTCCCTCCCGATGCGTAGAGCTTCTTTGATCTCGATCTTGAGCTATGAATTTTACAATGAATAAGTTGCCAGTAATCGGATACCCGTGTTTGCGCGAAGAACTCTGGGATCGTCAGGGGGCAAACATTGCTAGTCGCTGAAACGAAGTGTATGGCGAAAAGTTGTTTCGAGGTAAAGAAAACGATTTTTGAAAGGGATCAACGCTTTTTCGCCGTCGTTTTTATCGCAAATGGATTTGGGCAATGTTAATATGTGGAATATGTAAGTTTTTCTTTGAATAACCGTGAAATATGTGACAAAATCTACCGATAACCTCCGTTGTTTGCGTGAGGTTTATTGTGAAATTTACATCGCGTAATGGTCTGAAAATATTACAAAATTAATTAGGTATGAATCGAGACGGAGGAATAACCCAGTAAAGCCTTTTAAGTTGTGTACAGGCTACTTTTGGCTTATTTGAAAGCTCAGTCGTACAAATAATACTGGAAATAAGCCCGGTGGCGATCATTGTACTGTCAGGGGTTGATTTAATGACAAATGAGTCCGCGCGACTCATGCTGTGTGGCTACTGTGTTGCTCAAAGCCTTTGTTTTGCTTTTACAAGCAGGTATTTCAGTGATTTTCCATTCTATAACAGATCAAGGGTAGCTCCTAGAATATATCTCTAAGTATTTGTATTTGAAAGTGCCATTTGTGCGTGATTATGCTTTCCAAAGCTTGGTATTGACGGTTGAGTGAAATAGCCCGACACAAAGGGTAGTAGTTCATTCTGCAATTTTCGATTTCTGTTTTAGAGCTTCTTTTCTGTCCTAATATTTAACTTCTCGGAGGGTCTTTTCTACCATTTGCTCCGGGTAGCCTCTCGAGATCAGGCGTGTATTGAAATTTTCAATATTCTCTTCAATGTATTTCACAATAAACCTCACGCAAGCAAAAGGGAGTTTATCGGTAAATTGTTTCACTTATTTCACGGTTATTCAAACAAAAACTTACATTTTCCATGTATCAAAATTGCCAAAATCAATTTGCGATAAAAGAACGGCGAAAAAGCGTTGATCTCTCTCCAAAACCATGTTTTTGGGCGTCGAAACAACTTTTCGCCATACATTTCCTTCTAGCGACTTGCAATGTTTGCCCCCTGACGATCCCAGAGTTCTTTTCGCGAACACGGGTATCCGATTACTGGCAACTCATTCATTGTATCGAACCACTGATAATCAATTCTTTCCGACCTCTATTCAGCATCGAACCACTGATCATCAAAGTTGCAAGCTTACCCTTCCAGTCAAGCACCGTATATCCAAGGTACCGCAAAGCCTTGGCGATTGATTTAGTACCCGTTCAGTTAGAAGTATTGCACAGATGACCTTCATAGTTATGGCTATCCGATGCTACTGACCTCTATTCTGTCAGTTCGTCTGAGTAATTTTTATTCTGGTGTAACACAAGAATCATATGCTATTGGGTGTCAAAACTTGCCACGTCTAACACACTTATCCGTTTACCTGGGGGAATTACCTACAGCAACTTTACTTCTGACAATAGTTGTACACAAAATTTTCAGCAAAATATCTCCGTCCTTGTTTAAGGACGTAAATGGTGAAATTTTGCCGACTTTGAGTCAGAAGGAAAACGCTGCTTACCCTCACGTCGTAGTTTAGGAAAAGTGAGGAAGCGCCCTTGTCCTCGGAAAGAGCCGCACAACTTAACAGTCGCTTTTCATACGTTTGTTAGACACAAAACTCTGTTTAGACAAAAGTGTGCTTTCTCGCTGTGAAAATTCTTATTCAGCTGTGGCGTGATTCTCGGAGTTTCGCGCAAGCAAAATTTACTATTTACTTAACATTAACAACTTAGGTGGCCTCCGCTATAAGCCTGGAGGTTTTTTGAAGGTCTCCTCGCCGCCTTTTGGTTAGGACAGGTTTTTTTTTTCCCATCAGCTAGACATAAAGACACGTTAATAAAGTTTTTATGTTATGTTATGTTATGTACAAAAAAAATGGGCGAGTGAAGCACAGTTATGGCTGAAGCATTTTTACCATCTAGAGTCCTTACCTAAGCTTCTGCTTCCTAATAATTAATGAACGCTCTGGGTTAAATTCCTTTGCTATAATAAGTAAAATGTAGAATAAGGGCTATAAAAGATGGCCACGAGTGAGAAACACAGAGAGAATGCATGAAATGATTCGACTTTTGCAAATCGAATCCAACAGTTTTGCGATTTCGTCTCCTTAATTAATTCTAACGCTGCAGAACAGGAGTGTTCGAAATCTTGTGTTTAACACATGTTACGTAGCCAGGCGAAAGTCATGGTAGATTGCCATGGTATATTGTATATTACTTCTGTAGGACAACAAATCATTTCCAGGACATTACTCCACCAATAAGACAGCGACAAGAACTAAGCATTGCAAGGTTTAAAAGGCTCAAGACTCTTTTTAGCTTATTTTGCTATATTAAACATCGCTATTAGATTTAAACTTATTTTCATTTTAGTGCCACAGCTTTCCCTACCTGTAACGGGAAGCACATTGCGCAGATAGTTTCCATTATTACCAGGGGGATCAAACAAGGCCACGATGTAGGTTTTCCCGCTTGCACTTTTCGCCTTTCCAACTCCAATTTCCTTTGACCCAGCCCATACCAACTGCGTGAAATAAGCGGACTTGAGCGATCCCTTCGCGCTGTGAAAATCGTAAAATCTGATTGCATTATACCACGACTGTACACTTTTAGTAACAGCGTCATTGGTTTCCTTGGTCGAAAAAATGTTTTGGCCATATTTGGAGTTGACGTCAATTTTTTCTTTGTCTTCATTGGCCAGCTGCGTGGCCCATAACTCTGCTTTATTGGTCAGGTCAAGTGACAGCTGCAGAGGGGTAGCGGCGTGCATCAGACGGTATTTGTTAATCTTTTGCAGTTCCTTCTCCAAAAACAACTCAACTTGAGAGTCTGTGGAGGAAAGTGCGCAGATTGTTGGTTAGTTCTTATAACTAACAGACAAGTTATCATCTTTTTGTTGAGGACGAGATATGTACAGGTATTTGTTCGAGGTAATTACCTGTCCTAAAAATAAACGGTTTTTCGAGAGAACAGATAATATCTAAGAACTAAAGTCCAGGCTTGTTTACTAACTTTTAAATATTTTACACAAGCAGTCTTCTTTTGTCAGTTTTCATTTTCATCATCCTTGGGTGAATCTTTACTCATAAAGATTATTTTTTCCCAATCTTCCAACTTGAATATGACGCTGCAATAGTTAATTGGCCGTCATCTTACATTTCATTGCAAGGGTGAGCCCTTACTACTTAATTTGATTAAACCAATACATATGTACACATAAAACAAATTAAAAAGCTAGGAGATAAGGCTTTATATATCTTTGGATATTCCCCATTTTTGGCTATGGGACGTGAATAATTTATGCTCTAACGTGGAGAGAATTTGGGCTCCGGGGCTATAGGTACTTCACTATATACACTACATAGGTATGTGCCGTCCCGAAGGGAATTTTTGCGTCTGCACCGTTTAGTATTCTACAAATTTTGGCAGGAAAATAGGCACAGTTCTGGTATGGTTTTATGGGCACCTAGGTCTGAAATGATTTGGTTTGATCTGAAAATTTGCATAGAGGATTTGCATAGTTGAGCGGCAGGGCTCCAGCAAACTTGCTCCTTCCCCTGGGAATTTAATGCCCAGCCATAGATTTTCCAACTATTTTGCTGCTTTCGCATAGCAATGTGAGTGTCACAAAACCATCGTTAT
Organism: Orbicella franksi; assembly: GCF_964199315.1. Classification (NCBI taxonomy): domain Eukaryota; kingdom Metazoa; phylum Cnidaria; class Anthozoa; order Scleractinia; family Merulinidae; genus Orbicella; species Orbicella franksi. Next base: position 5,356,742 of record NC_138156.1, on the reverse strand, counting down.
CAAACCGATCAAAAACAGCTTCATCAGCTTGGCTCAATTACCTGGAGAAGAACTGGTAGGAGAGACTTGCCCAGTGGGAGTGGGTTTAGGTGCAGCCTCGACTGTTGTGAGAAATACGAGCAAAGTTCCCAAACACGTTTGGAGGAACATGCTGGACGAGCTCCTGTAGAAAATAAGAATAACAATCATAATTAATGTGTTCATTATTTTTCACAATAACTGTCAAATTTTGCATGGTTGGGCTCGTTGTCTAATTTTCTCGTCAACGACAGAACAGGAGCACAAGACAAAAGGTTAACCATAACTGGATTACAAGTTACTCATCTCTAGACGCTTTGTTCGATTCACAAAAACAATCCTGCTCTGATTTCGTTCAGCCAAATGTTTGAATTTCCTATATTAATAACTGATCGTCGATTTCGTACCGAGAGAAGTTTCATTGCAAATTACGTTTTTTGAAAACCATTAAAGGTATTCAATATTCTGATAGTCTTTAACAATTCTTTACGTTGTATCGCAGTTAGTTTTACTCATTAGTTGTAATTTGCTCGTCTAAAGGCTTACAGACACGCTGTATAACAAACTGAGAATCGTTTAGAATAAAGACAACAGACCTTTCCCGCATTCCAACAAACAATGGCGCCAAGTCGAGGTCAGGGTGGACAAAAATAGAGCAAATGTATGAAAATGTCGACCCCAACCTGGCCTCGCTCTTGTGCTATTGTTTGTACGTACTCAAGTGGATTGAAAGAAAGGTCTATTTTAAATGAAAAAAAAAATCGTTTTTCTAATGTGTAGCTGTTTCGGCAGTATTGTCATCATATGGGGACTTCCATTTCTTTCTATTACGGGGTCGGGTAGGGCCTAAAGTAAAATTACCATAGACGTTCAGTATTCAGGACAAAGCTATTTGCCATATTTTGTATACTACACCTAAACGGTAACCAGTTATCAAGGCTTTCCTTGTTTACTTTAAAACTTCAAGCAAATTTCGCAAATTAGAACAACTGCACATATTTATTTCCTTCAGCTCAGCAGGGATTAAATCCAACTTCGCGGTCAACTTCGCTAATTTGTCATATCTTATGACAATATCTATGACAAATTTGTTTATTATCACGTTAAGAGGAGAGTGGTCGGGAAGGATGATTAATCAAATCAGTAAAATGTATGTCTCATCAGCTTAGTGTCTTCTGCAGAAAACTCTGAATATAAGTTCAGTCTATACGTTACGAATTCAAGGGGTTTGCCATTGGACACCCTCACACTTTTAAAGATCGAGTGTGAGTGTACCTAATAAATCATTAAGAGCATATCAATGCCGGCTGGTGGCTTAGCAGTTTTTTGTTTGTTTGTTTTTTCTTCAGTTTTGTCTTCACTGATATAAACGAAGCACAGTAAAGTTAAACAGCTCGAAGATAGTGCTCTGAGTTTTTACGCGTCATTTCCAGCAGTTTCGATTATCTAACATGCGACTCATTGGTTGTTTGGGCTAAAAAAATAAAACCAAAACACTGTTTGTCTGACAGTTGATTATTAATAATAATTAGCTGCCAGAAAAAGTAGACTATAGCTCAAGGTATCAATGCTGCTCCGTTTCCACTTGGAGTTCGGTGAAAGCAGCTTCCCATAAACGTATTTGCTTGTATAGAGATCCGCCCATGCTTTCCCCTCCAATTACAAGTTTCAAATCGGCCCTCATCGCCGGGTACTCTTAAATTGAGCCTTACAAACCCGCATGTCAGTTACCAGCTACCAAAAGCAGGTATTTCTACCTTTCGACCGCAAGAAAAATTTGCCTCTTCGATTTTATCGTTGCTTTAAGCTGATAGCTAAACTCTCTTATCTCGACTGCCTTCTAACCCCAATCCTTGGCACACATATTTTATCGATACCAATTATAATCTCACTCTTGACCGAGACTACGAGTGGCAATAGAGGACAATCTCTTCCCACTGAGTTCCGCCAATAAAGCCCTGATCTCACGCCAATATTCAGTGATCGCTTCATGACGCAATGTAAGTAATGATGTATCTCAATGAAATAATCTACCTTATCAAACTTGTTTTCTTAATAAGACATACCTCCGCCACTCAGGTTTCTTCTTTCCGTCAAACAAAACTTCTTAACGACCCGCAGACAAAACTCGCAAACCAGAAAGTCTTTTAACTATTGAATAAATTATGAGTATAGAACACGGAACGTCGATCAGACAATACGAGATATAATTGGCTGGCCTGGAACCTGCCAGTTGGCCCCAATGATTCACTCGACAGATATTCAGCTACCGGAAAACGTAGCGTACTGTTTTGACACTCAGAACAGTAGAAGGTTTCCGTGGGGGCGATAGGGAGTTTTTAAAAACAAATCACAACGGCGACGCCAAAGAGAAAGCCGTCACCAAACAAATGGTTTGATAAGCAGAAAAATGGTTCTGCACGTGCGTTTTGAATCTTGGAACATTTCTACCCTGCTAAATAGCAACGTGAAATGACCTGAGTTCTGCTTATTTTGGAGAACGTGAACCGCAACGGCTCTTTCTTTGAATTGAACGCTGTCACTTCAAATTTAGCCTGAGCAAGCTTTTAGATCGTTAGGCCTACACGGTTGCGACATTCGACAAGGTAAAATGCAAATCCACTTTACACAAGCGTCGTCGTCGGCGTCGAACTCGTTGGTAAAGCTCTTCAGCTAATACCAAGATATTTAGGGTGTATTTTGTTTTACTGCGACCAAGTATATTCGGGTTTCCTTCGATTTAATTTCACGATATATTTTGTTCATCGCATAAAGTGGCCTAGCTAGAAGAGTTTCAATCATTTGTCTAATAATCCCAAACAAAATTCATGAGAGTCGAGGGAACAGGACATATTCCTCGAAATTCTCCTAACTTCACTATACTATTCTTGGTATAAGATCTTAGGAGAATTTAGTTCTGTATCTCCTGAGGTCATTATTCGTAACACCTTATTATGTGCCTTGTTTTTCAGGCCTGTTCGCCCTCATCATGCGTCGTTCACAGTGACTCGCTGTTATAGAGTTCTAAGATGCGGTCTTAGAACAGTTTTTAGCTTCCTCTCACAGTTAAAAAAACAAACGTTTAGTAAACTTTCTGGCGATTTTACCCGACATCAGTATTGAGGGGGAAATGAGTGAGTTAGAAGTACCCTTGATAGAGCTTCGTAGTGTGTATAAGAGAGTGTGAAAATTAGAAAGGTATACTTAGAAAAATTGTCAGTTTAAGTAAGCCGTCGTGATGGTGAACTGCAGTTCTATAGGCACAGTCACTTTCCATTCGAAAAGCTGTAATGATTCAATTTAGCATCCAGGGCTAGTTTTTGAAGCTCAAGAGGGAGCACTTATCACAGAAGGGCACTTATTAGGAACGGGGTGCTGGTCCTTTTCGGACAATTTTAATTTATTTCAATTTGATAAGTAGTTAAATGACGTAAAGGGTAACAATGACGTCTCTTACAGCCATAACATCATTTGATTCATTATTTCAAACTTTCGCACTGGGGACGTATTGGAATGGAAGGAAGCGCGTATTGGAATAGGGGGGCATATGAAGATGCCGGCCAAAGACAGATCGGTAAAGAGAGCACTTATTACAAGGAGGGCGCTAAAAAAAATTGAACCATTACTGTAGTCTAGGTCAAGTTGGAAAATGTCCAATAATCTCGAGATTTCGGAAATGCGAGGGTGTGGAATGGTAGCAATAGATGTCGTCGACTGTCAACAAAACGCTGCGTATGAGGCCAAGACTACTGACGCACGGTTTTATCAGTTAAATGTTGGCTCATTTGCCACTTTTCCAAGTCACACTCCCGATAGGAAAACATGACCATAACAAATGAACTTGTTTGCTAGTTTCCTATGTCATTATTAATCACCTAAAGGTTAGCAAGGTGAAGCGGAAAGATGTTAAAACTGATTAACTGACAATTTTGGGTGCAGTCAGTGTTAAATTGTTTTAACAGCATTTCTAAAGGATTTTTAGCAATCACGGTTTACTCTAGCTGAGCGGGTATCATAAGGGACCATGATATTTTTGAGAGGTATTGAGCAATTATCAAAGCAATATGTTCTTTCTTCAGGGCCAGGTCGTGCAAATATTTTTTTTTTCGATTTACTCCATATCAGTGTCTTTTGCGTTGTTCACTTCATTTTTTCCTTATGTGGGAATTTGTTTTTCTGGTTATTGCCAACGTCCCTCGCCCCCCCCCCCCCCCCAACTCCATCTAAAATATAATGAGCCCGAAGTTTCCACTTCACTGTAATACAGTCCTTCTCAATCTTCCTCTGTCTTGACCATTCCCATTTCTTTTTGGTTTGTATCGTCATGTCATTCATGTTTTTCTACATTAGAGAGCTGTGCTTTTATGAGTCGGAAAAATGACTCGATATCGTCACATAGGCCTGGCATAGGACTTTAGAATCTTTGCAACGGTTTGATAAGACTCTTCACTCTGACACGAATCAGATTGCAATTTTACTTGAATGAAAATACAAGCAGGCTTGCAACCGTCGTCTTGCGACCATTTTTCGTACCTGCAGTCTGCTGAGCGATGGTGTGTATTTGAGCGCAGAATCATATTTGGTAAACCAAACACATTGCTTGTCTGAATGTTTTCCTTAGGATCACACGGCTACAGTTCGTGAGTCCAAGGCCAGCCTCTAGCAAAAATCGTCGTCACACGTTTTAAGTAATCATGATAGTGTCGATAGAGTGCCTGTAGAGCGCGCGGACCAGGATAGATGGAATTGGCATGGAGATCATTTTGCACACCACAGGAAATCCGCGTCATCATCGAAAACAATTGAAGGGCTTGTCATTTGAGAGGCAGGGCAGGAAAAATGCAAATGAAACGTGAAACGTAATCCGACCTGCGGAATAACAGCATGTTTCACTGAAACTTCCGATCATTTCGCGGCTATCAAACTTTGGGTGCCAAATTTTCATGTACCGTCGCATGTGCTAAAATGTCGACGGCGCCAGTCCATTTCTCTTCTTTAACCCCTGCAAAATGCCGCGTACTATTCCTCATCGTCCTTGTTCTGTGTTTAGCCAGAAGTGGCTCAACTTGCCCGGAGAATTGCCTCTGCTACCGGACACAAGCCGGGCCGACAGTTCGCTGTAATCACCATTCTCTGTCAAGAATACCAAGTGTCCCTTCATCGACAGTTGTCTTGTAAGTAGACTGTAGATAATGGTTGTCGTTTTACACGCGTGCAAAATGTTCCTCTTATATATATAACAAAGAGTTAACTGTTTGGCCAATGGCATATTCATTATTTATTTAGAAGGCTTTGGAGGGATTTAAACACTCAGTTGATCTCCCATATCGCGAAGCAGTCAAAATTCAAGTCCAGTTGGGTTTCTTCCAAATAAAATAACCGATAGCTTTGCTACTCAATAATTTCTTTGCGTAGAGCATCGCTAGGTTCTAAAGTTTATTTCGTTGAAAAATAACATCCTGGGCATCAAATGCGATGGTAAATCTTCGTTTATACTGCCATCGAAAGCACAACAGACCCGCGTGCCCATATTATAGTAAGCGCTTGAATGAATTTCTATCCTTCCGGAACCAAGTCTGGACTGTCCGAAACCAGAAGGAGCAGTCTGCAACGAGACGCTCTAATGCAGTTAATTCATTAAATTGTCCTGCACACGACGGTCTCGGTAAGCATACAAACATGACCGAGGTTATTTTCGCCAGACAACCTTTCTGACATTTGGGGATTGGCATTTCAATACCACTGACGCCATGTTTATCCACTCGAGTGATTCGGTCACGTCTAATAACTGTCCATGTAGTATTTATCGACGATTTAATTAACTGTTCCCTCACGCTCAGCTACCGACCAATTAACCAGTGACATCTCTCGGTATAATGAAACTTGTTTTTCACTATAACATACTCTATTTAAATTTTACCGTATCGCGTTTTGTCGCGAGCGCCGTTGAATGAAATGTTGAGTGAAAGTATTTCGTGACCGTGAAAAAAGTAAAGGAAGATGTTTGCACCTTTTGTCATTTCCGAAACAATTGTTGGAAATATCGCAAGAAATGCGGACATATCTTTTCATACTTTAATATAGTGGCTACAGCAACGAAGAAAAAAGTCTTGGTAATTTATTCATGCGATATTCTGTGACATGCGCCTTTTATAATGTAAAGAAATTTATATCAAGTACACCTCGCGAAAATAGTCACTTTACGATGTAGGTTAATTATAGTCTAAAGGTCTGAAGTGGAAAATAGGATGATCTAAATCCACGTTGAGTTTAAAATCGTTTCGACACACCCACGCGTAAGTCTCTCTAGTCGACCAGTGAACTACCCAGGCCATAAAAAATACATTTATCTCTCCTCCTCCGGAATTGCTTTCGAACGAAACAAGTTTCTATTCATGGCGTTTTTTTAGAAACTGTAAGTTCCTGTGGTCGAATACAGACGACTTTCAAAAGTTCTGGCCAGTTTTATCATTGTGATGAAAAGGTCATTCAATTCTTCAGTTACATTGGGTTGCCTTTTCGTAGGTATATACACCATAACAATGGCCTTTATCTCTTCCAGATTTAAATGGAAAATAAATTTGACCAAATGCCATTTCCGGCTGACTTCTCTTGTCCCCTTAAATTTGACAGTAAGCTTGCATAGATAAGGAGAATGCTCCCTCTAGTCGACCAATGAACTACCCAGGCCATAAAAAATACATTTATCTCTCCTCCTCCGGAATTGCTTTCGAACGAAACAAGCTTCTATTCATGGCGTTTTTTAGAAACTGTAAGTTCCTGTGGTCGAATACAGACGACTTTCAAAAGTTCTGGCCAGTTTTATCATCGTGATGAAAAGGTCATTCAATTCTTCAGTTACATTGGGTTGCCTTTTCATAGGTATATACACGCTATAACAATGGCCTTTATCTCTTCCAGATTTAAATGGAAAATAAATTTGACCAAATGCCATTTCCGGCTGACTTCTCTTGTCCCCTTAAATTTGACAGTAAGCTTGCATAGATAAGGAGAATGCTCCCTCTTTAAAAGATTTCTAAATTAAGATTTCCTTTGATTTGGAACTAGTCTATACGTTGGACGTGCAACGGTTGATACACTTTGGCGACATGAGCAGTGGATAATGAGGTCGACAGTGGTCAAATAAACATCGCCTTGTCGCGTCGCCGGTATGAGTTGATTATCAGATCGAACATTACAAGGATGATTTAGGTAACCACATGCAGTTTTCATTGACGTTTCGAGTGTCAGTGGTGCCCAGCGACACTGAAACAGTTTGGAGTATATGTAGCTTTGTTAAATCCTATCTTTTGCCGTCCACTTATCTTTTCCTCTCTTTGGGGACCGTTCATTTTTTATGAGGGGGTGGGAGCTGGTGGGATTTGGGAAGCACCATTTAAAAATCGCATGACCCCCCCTCAGCTTACCAATTTTTTCACATGGCCCCCCTTATAGCGGTCATTTTTTGGGATGACCCCCCCCCCAAAAAAAATTGAACAAACAATATTTAGATTTCAACTTTTTTAATATTTCTCTATTATCCCCCTACTTCACGTTATTGTGCTCACTATGAAGACAATATTTACAATCCCAATACTACAGAGAGCTGTTGTTTAAAAAACAAATCAAAAGAAAGAGAAGTCAATTTCGGATCTCCTAGTTATGGCTTGCCCTGAGCGTGTGGCATTTGGCCTCTCATTGACATCTTCCTCATCTGAATTGATGGATGCAAGAATGACGTCAGTTGAGTCATCTTCTCCCCCAGAGTCAATGGTATCACTGTCATACTCATCATTGTCACTTTCATCCGTTTCACTGCTGTCAGCACTTGCCCTGTTGTCATTTTGTATCAATGTCCTGGCATTTCTCAGTGTTGGTTGGCTAGCTCTGAGAGGACTCTTCTGTAGCAAGCATGAATGTCTTACAATTGCCTTTCTCACTCTTGCTGCTTTTCAAATGTTGCTTCAGCCCGAGGTGGTTCAAGTATTTGTTTAGTTCTGGAACACGTAGCTTTTTAAGCTTGGTTACATCTTCGCACAACTCAGTCCAAGGATAATTCTCATATGATTTATCTTTTGCGTCCCTACTTAACTTTGCCTTTTCTTCTGCTCTCTTTTTCCTTTTAAATTCCAGCACTTCAAGATGCTGAAAATAATCCACCAGAAACTTTGATTTGACAATAAACTTGCCAGCAAATAGAGCAACGCTCTCTGGGTCAGATAAAACCAGCCTGCCACTTCCATGCTTTTTCTTCGCTTGGACCCTTGGCTGCCAGTCATCTGGATCACGCCCTTCTTTTGGGGTCTTCTGGTAGGAGAGGTAGTGGTATTCCGGTAGGCAGGAATGGTCAGGAACTGGTTTAGGGTATATTTCTATGGGTGGTCCAGTCCAGTTACAACAAAAAGAACAAATTTCTCCTACCTTTTCTCGACAGGACAACTTAAGAAACTCCCTGTAGTTCTCCCCCTCCTCATAGTGCTCATTCATAAACTTCTCAATCTTACGGGAGTAACAGTGGCCTAGAACAGAGTCTTTCCTTGCTCCTGCATTGTGATACTGAACCAAGTACGAAGTGTTGTGAAAAAACTGGAAATCTGTGGATGTGTTATGTGAAACACATTGTTACATTTAACTTACAGATGTCTTTATTTGGAAGGTTTTTACCTCTACTCTAGTGATAGGCATTTGTGACCCCTGTTGGAACAAATGGCATTCTAAAGGAATTTTGCAAAGCCACGAGAAACGATCGTTGAAACAGAAAGCTGTTGAAGTACAAGAAGATGAGCCGGTAAGTGTTAATTTTTGGTCAGTGTTCCTATTTTTATCTGGACATTAAAAACGCATGTATGCTTCACTTTTATAATGAGAAACTTCTGTATTTTCCTATTGTGAAGATAGCACCTAAAACTGTTTGAACATTTTTACAATAGTACGTGTCTTTTAATATATCGTTTGACTCAGGTCTACATTTCACTACACGAATACAACATCAAACGGTTACACGAACCATGATCATTCAATAATATCAGTTCAATATAATAAATAAAAAAAATCGTCTTTCCTTTTCTGGTAGGTCACTAGTTCCTCCTCTGCTGATGATAAAACCATACCTTAGGGTCTCCGGAAAACAAGCCTTGGCTATATTGTTAATCCAATCGGGAAAAGAGCGCATTACTACATGAGCATCATGAAAGAGGCTCATTCCAAAATGCGCAATAATGGCGAAAGCGACGAGTCGTTTAAGAAAAGGTTTACAGCTGAACGATCCAGGCAGTTTGACATCTTACAAGCAAAAGAAGCAATCTTTCTAAGTGCGGATGGCTGTTCAGAAAGGGCGAGTGAGTTTTCCATGCCAGGGTACCAGTTGAAGCCCAGTGATGGAAGAAAACTGAACTTCTCCATCAAAGAGCACAGAGCAATGGTGGAAAAGTTGAATGTCATATTGAAAGATGTAAAGGAACACGATTCCACACTCTTTCAGTCCAATGGGCTTGCGAAGAATTTGCCCACAGTTTTAATGTAAAACAGATCAAATGTATAGAAGCTAAGTTTACGACGGTCACGCAGGACATGGAAGCACTAGAAAATAAGAAGAGCAATTATAACAGCATATTCAAGAGCATACTCAAACAGCACATCAACAAAAGGAGAAGGAAAAAAGAAAACCGCAGAAAGTCAAATGAAAGAAAGAGGAAGCGGACGGAAAACAACTTCCAACGAGTTTATGGAATTTGTGTTGGAAACCCGCTAGGAAATGATCTTCCACAATGCCTTGTGCACCCTCCTAGAACGGCCGTCCCGGAAGAGTGTATTAAAGTTGAGGATGTTGCCACGTCGTTATTTAGAAGAGATGGGCCATACATCGAACAGCTCTTGGAAGGGAATTATTTTACCAATGCTGCAAGAAGCAGAATCACCACAAACCTTGAGCAGGAAGTCAGAGATTATGTTTACACCCTCATGTACCCTGAAGAGTACACTCTGACGGAAAGCATTGCTGCTTCTTGCAGCATTGGTGAAAGAGACTCACATGGCAGCACAAGCGGCGACGAAGAACTCGAAGACAGCGAAGATGAAGATGAGTGCCAGTGAAAGTTGCATTCGAAAATAACAGTGTTAAATACTTCTTTTCAGTAGCTACAAATGCTTTTTGTCGCCAAACGTTTTTTTTAAAGGAGAAGGAAAGTTTGTAATAAATTTGTATCCTGCCTTCTATGTTTATTCTATAGCAATTTTTTTGATATCCAAACATTATGCCATTTTAAAGTTTTACTAAAATATTTCACATGACCCCCCCTTTTTCCCTTATTTTTTTGGGATGGCCCCCCCTCTAAAGCCATTTTTTTTTCGCATGGCTCCCCCCAAATCCCACCAGCCCCCCCTACCTTATAAAAAATGAACGGTCCCTTGATATAAGAATTCCTTCAAATTATCACCTTTACCTCTCAGTTTGGCTTTCTGGAAGGGTTGTTTTGAGCTGCAAAAATGTCTGAAACTTCATATTGTTTGCGATGAATTTATTGTACAGGTAGCCAAAATTTGCCGGGATTCTTCATTGAGATTGTAACACTTCTCTTACTAATCTCTTCTTTTACTATCGAACTATACTCTTACTTTCATTTCTACAAGGGTAAAGGGGGACTGATTGCTTTACCTGTGTCACAATTACTTGAGATCCCCTTCAGGTATTCGAGAGTTAATCATTTTAGTTCCGGAGTCAAGGCTCAAATCAGGACTTGTGGTTTAAAAAAAAAAACACTAAAAGAAACGCTAATGTGACCAGTCAAATGAAAGCTACTGAGCAGCACCTCGGCACGGAGTTTTTGGATCCGAAACAGCTTTGTTCTATGATGTACTCTCTCTGTTCTCGATAGACCCCAATATTAGCTCGAATCGAAGTGCGAGTGCGAGTAGAGAGATGGCGAAGCAGTCTGCCATGTAGTTACAGAATACTCAGAAAAAGCAAAAAAGATCCTTATGTGTAATTAGATAGCGAAAAAAGAAGGATAACCTATAGAATCTCTTTATAGCTGGTTTAAGGCAGTTTGGGCGAGGTACAATTTCTTTCATGTCTCATTTTACTCGTGCTTATCATCGTTGTGGCTTAACCCAGCAAAAATGCTCCAAGGTCAAGAGAAAGCCTATTTTTAAAACAGTTGTCATGTTCGCCTGAGAGAATTTGGTTTTCAGACACGATCCTAGGATTATCAGATTCTTAAAATCTCAAACCTACCGTCTGGAATCAGTTGTTTTTAAAAGTAGAGAAAATTTAGTAATTTATCACTGGGAGAGGGGGAATTACAAGGTTAATTCGCTAAGAACGTGGCTTAGAGTTAAGGGGATTAAACGACTTTTATTGCTTGTCACTATTAAAAGTAAGAAGATTAAAAAGTGGCCGCTGTCGGCTTAGCACTGCACAATGAAGAAAGACTGACTTTCGCCGCACTAATTCTCTGAATATTGAACCTAATGTCAGTTTGCATTACTTTGTCTTCCTGTCTTTTGTAAAAACTAACACAGACGTCAACGTCAACATCAGAAAGCTAGATGCAAACTTGCAAAACTGTTATCTAAAAGGAAGCTATAGCTGTAGAATTCCTCTTAGTAGCAAAGCGAGATTTCTTTGGTTATCTGAGTGTAATTTTATCTCATTAAAATGATTTTTTTTCTTAGGAAACCTTCCCTTGTACCGACTGGAACGAATGCGGCAATTATTTTGCCAAAAGCAGCGTTCAAAAGTAGCTATTGTAAATCTTCTGTTACGCTCGTACAAAGAGCCAAAGAAGTTCAAGTTTATTTTTGTGAACATCATCTCATTAATATCTTTGTAATAATCTCTGATCGTATTTCCTTTGAGAGAACACATGGCAAATATTATCGTCTGCTGGTAAATCGGTTATCAGCTTTGACCCGTGTGGGCCTAACTGATCGGTAGCTGAAACGGCGCAATATGAAATTCTTTTGATTTGCTCAACAGCAACGGCTTCTCTTAAACACGTTTACAAGAGTTGCGGAAGCTCTAGAAACAGGAAAAGTATTTAAAACACGATCAGATCTGTCAACTTACTGAATCTTACGATCAGAAAAGGCCATATTGAACCGGAAAGTACGTTCAATTTTGCAGTTTGCGGAGGACTTTTTTCCGTTTGCAAGCCCATTCACTCAATACTAAAAAGGTTACATGGCACGTAAAGCATGAACTCGTGTCTACTTAGGTATTAATTACGCGCCAATCATGAAGTCATATCACCCCTAAGTGACGTAACATTTCAAACAGTCCGCCATTGTGGAAAAAATGATTGTGAAAAATCATCAGAACAGCTCCAAGAGTGATTCCAAAAAATCGGAAGCGTATAAAGAGACAAGAATTGTTATTACTCTGGAATAAAGCTCTGTTAAATCCAAAATCTCTCTAATACAGATATTGAAGCTTTTAAAAATACTAACCTCCGATGAAACAGTATTTGAAAACATGGTTCACGTGACGAACTAAAACAATTCGCACACCCCTTCACCGGACTAAAGAGGATATATTTCAAGAAGGTTTTGACATCACCATTTGCTAGGTTGCGCAAGCGCATTAAAATTTTAGCAGTTTTCGGTCAAGAAAATGACTGAATGATAGACAACAGTCCTAACAATAGCCAAATTACATCGGGTAAGAAGCCCAACTTGGCAAATCTTGGTCAAGCCATGGGTAGAGTACATCCACTCAACTGACGACGAGCTGGATTTTCTACCCAAAGTAAACCTCCACGGTGAAAGGGGTGGAACTGCGTTTTAAAGTTAATAAAAATCAGAATCACTTTAAACCATGCTTTGAATCTTCAAGCAAGCATACACGTCTGCCCTGCACGTGTGACTTGTTTGCCTTGCACGTGCAACTCCTTTGCCTCGCACGTGCAACTCGTTTGCCTTGCACGTACGGCATGTTGCACGTGTCACAGATCATCTCCTCCTTGACGCATCCGTTTAATCAATGGCGATAACTCCCGCCCCGTTCAACATCATATTTTTATTTCTGTCGTTTTTCCTGGTAGGGATTTGCGGTTCAACAACATATCAATAATCGAGGATGGAGACTTGGCCGAGCTTCGACACCTCACTACCCTGTGAGTATTTTTGTCCACTCCAAGATCTCTTTTCTTTTTTCTTGGAGATGTTCATGCAAGCTGTACTTTAGCAATGTTTCTCAGCGCAAAGTTCATTCATTTTCACAGATTCCTCAGCGGAAATAATATCCACACAATTGAAGCTGAGGCCTTCAGTGGATTGTCGTCGCTCAAATATCTGTAAGTAGTTTAACAACTTCAGTCTGTCAGGGAAATAATTAGTATGTCATACATAAGCACTTGCATAAACACAACCATGCTGTACTTTTTCCTTTTTAGATATTTGTTCAATAATAAGCTAAGATGGATACACGAGAACGCTTTTAGTGGCCTCAACTTTCTTGAACAGTTGTAAGTATGAAGAACAACGTCTTTACCAATTCATGCTCGCTTTAGTCGGAAAGTGGTCGTTAATGCGCAGCTTTTTGTAGATGCACATTAGGACAAAACTGTGCGCTGAATGGTGTTTACTTCTTTGATGTGACATCAATTTGAAACATTCTTTAGCAAAGTGATACTGTTGTTATAGACCCTTTTCGTAAATGCGTGTGCATTTAAATTAGCCTTACCATTCTCGTTTGAGAGTAAAAATTCTTTTGAATTGTCAACTCAAAAAGAGGTTAGTAAGGCTAATTTTAATACTTATAGAAGAATTTTAAAATGGACTCCACTTATGAAAAGGGTCTAAAAGAGAGTTTTGGTGCTGCTTACTGATTCAGTCGACAAGCCAACACGTCATACTAATGGCTGAACTAAAATGATCGGAATTTCATTCATATAATCACACTTGCTTTATTCTTGCAGATATTTGCACCTAAATGAAATAGAATATATTCCAGTAGATGCTTTTAGTGACCTAACTGCTTTGGAAAGACTGTAAGTCTAAGCTCCAGAATATGGCTTTCGTGAGATACCTTGTACAGTTCCCTTTTTTTAGTCTCTAACATAATCATATTTGTTTTTCTTTTTTTTTATGTTTATTTTTCCTATTGCACGTCATCTTCCTGATAACTTAGTTGCCTTATGGGGCAGATTAAAAGCCTTCAATGTTACGTTGTTTGTCAGATATCTCCATCACAACAGATTGAAGTCTCTTCCAAGGGGATTGTTCAAGAATCTTCATGCACTAAGAAGACTGTAAGTTAGAATGAAAGCGCACAAGTTTACGGCCATTAATGATATACAGCTTATAGTTATCTAAAGTCACTCCTGATCGAGAGTTTCGGTTTTGCATGATGGTTGCATTGGTTAATGAAATTCTGTCGTCCAACCAATGATTGCAAAGATTTTGTTTTCTCAGCCAATCTGATACAAGCCCCGAAATTTACTGTTGACTTCACGTACCAAAATGTTCCCCCACCTTTCGCCTCAGTTGTGCAGTGATTGATCGCTCTGAGTGGTGGATTCTGTTTCGGCGGGAAAAGGACGGAAGCTGTAATGCACAAGCTCACTGAGACGAAAGAAACCGTGCAGTGAGTAGAACGCGGCTAGCCGCCGACTATGCAGAAGGTAGCCAACCTTCTGATAAAATTTATGAATGAAATAACTATTTTAAGATACTCTCCTTATCGATTGCAGCCGGCTCGACTCCAACCCTCTGAACTGCACATGTGACATTCTGTGGCTGGCCAGGTTGCTCAAGAAGACACCAAACACGGAGACTGCAGCTACATGCGCTGAGCCCGCGAATATGCAAGGAAAACCATTGGTGAGACTCACGCCAGAAGATTTCAACTGCGGTGAGTCCTTTTGACTCTCTAGAATATTTAACTTTCCGCCGCTTCCAACGGGAGATGATTATTTTTCAACATATTTTGGTGAAAATGAATCGTTTTGCCATACGCTGCATGAAGTGCAGTTTTTGATAAGTTGTATTTGTGACGCCTTTTCGTTGCTTTCCCAAAGTTTTCAGCCAATCAACGACGCACGTGCAATTTATCGTCAAGTGGTCACTTTGACTCTTCTGCCTCTTAGAATATCTTATTTTTCGATTGGCCAAGCAAAAAAAGCTGACATAAAAATGTCAAAATGCTTATAAAAACGTTATCAAAGATCAGTGGTCCGAAGTCGCTGTTACAATTGCAAAGCTGTGAGCAACATGCCTTCAACAACAAAAAAATATTGTGCGCCAACGTCGTATATGTACTGGCTCAAAATATTTGCGCACCGAAGAACGTGGAACAAACTTATGCTTTTTGCAACATTACGTTTTAAATTTATTCAAAAGAAACGTCGGTGAAAGAGCATTCCTCCAGCTGAAAAAAGTGACTGCCATGAATTGGTGACTTCGTGATTTTGCGGTGTTTATTTTGAATAGGAGAGCTAACAAATGTATCAATATGTATAACCAATCAATCCAATCAAACTTTACTGAAAGTGGGTGGCACTAAACTAATAAACTTGTGACCTTGTAAAGAGTTCTAATGCTCTAACCATTGATCTGCCTATTAAAAGCTGTACTTGTTATGTTTTAGGAAAATAGGAAAACGATCTCTGGTTAAAAATTTGTTTAAAACGAGTTGCTTTTGCCGAATTTGTGTGCTATTTATCACATTCTGTTTATCTGGTTTTCTTTCCAGTACCACCAACATTTGTGAAAACACCGACCAACATCGAGGTGTCTGTCAGGGATCGACAGGTGTTGTTCAGATGCCTAGCCACAGGCTACCCAACACCGACTATAACATGGCGGAAAGACGGAAAACCTCTTAAGTCAGACACACGTCACGTTATGACTGAAAATGGCGCGTTGAACATCATTGATCCTAGGTTCTCTGATGAGGGAAGTTATGAGTGCGTAGCGCAGAACTCTGCTGGCGAGATTGTCAGCAAGGCGGCGTTAAATTATTTTGGAGTTGAAGGTAATAGGCAATTTAGTTTTCCAGTAGCGAAAGAAAAAACAGAGAGAACGACTGTAACCGACCCCATCAAAAAATAGACCATCTTTGCTTTCTCGCATAAGTCAGATTTTCTCTTTGGTTAAGTTATGATTTTATGCGCAGTATGTGATACACCTTTCTTGATGGCACTGAGTAACCTTAACCCTCCCTACTTTGCTTGGCCAGGAAAGTAGTTTGTTTCCACATCCTTCCATCGTACACTTTGTTTTCCCTTAAGGCCTCTTTAGAACTCCGGAATTATAGAATTCCACTTCTTCATATTGCAGGGAAAAAATTTCAGTTTTATAACTGCTTTTAACATGCTCTGTTCAACTCTTAGCTCCACCATTCCTGATCCAGTATCCTCATTCTAAAGTGGAATCGATAGAAAGAAATCCCGTTACCCTAACTTGCCGCGCCCGCGGTAATCCGAGACCTATTATCGAATGGAGTAAAGAAGGTCTGCCGTTGAACTTGGATCCTCATTATGAGGTCATGCCATCCGGGGACTTGTACATCCGGGAGGTGCGCATTGTGGATCATGGAACGTACAGATGTCGTGCTACCAACAGGGCTGGGGGCGTGGCGGCTTCAACGAGGTTGATTGTAACAGGTATGAAATATCCCTAGCGAACAGAGCATTTTCAAACGAAGAAGAAAGGGAACGAACGAGCCTCGCTCTTTCCATCCTTCCTTCATTCAAGACTTCATCTATTCTCGGGTTGATGAGGCTGTTTAGGGTTTAGCAATACAATATGCAATATAGTATGCTAAGTTACTGTGTTGGTCGAGTTGTTATTGTCTCCTTAATTTGCTATCGAAACTTACTGCATTTTCGAGGCTCTGTAAAAATGGGTTATTGACCAAATGTGAGGTCAAGATGGCTGGATATTGGCCAAGTTCTTTTTTTGCGTGTTTATAGACCGAGACGGAGTCGAGGTCCTTAAACTCGCAAAAAAAGAACGAGGCTAATATCCAGCCGTCTTGACCGACCAAGCTTGGTCAATAACGGATTTATTATATGGCTTTCGGGGAAATTTTTTTTGCGGGATACGGCGGGTAGTCCCGAGCGGGCAAGATAGCTCCATCTTGTCCGCTCGGGTAGCCAATCACAGCGCAGGATTTGATTCATCTTGCCCGCTCACGGAGCTAGCCATACAATAAGGCGCTCTTACAACTTAGAGCACAGATCTGATATTTGACGTTCATGATTCGATTTTTACGAATTCCCCTCGTCTGCCACCAAATTCATATGTCTAGATTAAGTGTTGTGTTAATTAATTGGAGACAGCATATTTTTGCGCGTTTGAACATGTAACAGTAATGCCGCCGTGATCCCGAATAATACGCCCCAAGAGAAACTTAGGAGGTATTAATCTCTTGTAAATTTTCCTTCAGCCCCACCAAAGTTTACCACAAAACCCGAAAGTACCGAGGTACTTGAAGGTAGTACAACTGAACTCCATTGCCGAGTGAGTGGTCACCCAGTACCAGCTATCGCTTGGACCAAAGATGGCGACCGACTGCCATCTCGAGATCGTCACGTTGTGTTACCTTCCGGAACTTTAAGAATACTGTTTGCCTCGCCGAGTGATCAGGGGCAGTACGAGTGCCAAGCGATCAACGTTATCGGAGTGAGACTGGCTCGAGCGTTTCTGACAGTGAAACCGCGAGGTGAGCTCAAAAACCAGTTACCAATAAAGTAGGCTTAATCGTGACATCAGTGTAGATATTCTCGTTAGTGCTTTCCATATATTTCTTACAGTATTAATAAGGAGAATTCCAATGCTCCTTTTCAACAGTTCCACCGTCCATCGTGGAGTCGCCCACAGACATTATTGTGTCGGCTGGTCAAACAGTTCAAATTCGTTGCTCCGCTTACGGTGCTCCCAAGCCAATCATAACATGGATCAAAAACAACGTACACATTACTGAGGCAAACAGGTACTCGTTTGGCCCATCCGGAACCCTGAGCATCCGGGATGTTGGCAAGGCTGACGAGGGGAGGTACGAATGTGCAGCTCGCAATAGCATTGGCGCAGCCTCTGCGCAGATGACACTCACAGTGCAAAGTAAGATTTACAGTGATAATGCATTTATCCTTTGCCATTAAGAATTTTCCAGTTGTCTTTTTGTATGACATAAATTAACTAACGCGGGTTTTGAAAAACACATTCAACTGCTTCAAAATTGGATTGACAGCTAAAAGGTGTTATAACATAACTAAACCAAAGCGCACTCTCTGATTGGTTAATTCAGCGTCTACTATTTGCCCATGAGTGTACGCTGCTGACGTATGGGCTGATGTCTACAGATAAAGCACTTGGGAGGTTTGCTAAGCACTCAAGAAGCTAGAGTCGTACTCGGCTATTACCTCGTGCGACTCTTGCGCTTCTTTCATGCTTAGCAACCTCCCGCGTGCATTCATAACTCGATAGTGTACGCTATTCCGTTTAACATTTGTTAGTTGTTACTCGAATAAATACGACATTCTAGACGAAGTTCAGTACTCAGCAAATTTTCATTTCGATGCAATGCTGTCCTTTGAAATTTGCCCCAACCCTTGTAGGCATATCATCTAAAAGACCGCCCTGTTGGTCCAATACAAGCGCGTGCTAAGTGCTATAATTTTCGTGGTATTTCCTTTCATCTCATTACTGTAAACAACAAGTTTTAGTTCTCACCGATACTCCCCCCACCATGACGTAAAACCATAGGCTATACAATTGATCAATTAATTGATATTTTCGCTTTGTAGTCCCTACAGACGAAAATAGGATTGGTATTGACATCATTAATAAAACGGTGGTTCAAGCCAAAGAAAATGTGGATAGGGCTCTTAACGCCAGCATTAAGAAGCTCTTTGCCTCTTCGCAGCCAAGGAAACCCAGCGATCTCCTCGCCCTCTTCCGTTTTCCATCACCCGCCGCCCAGCAAATCGCCCGAGCCGCGGAAATATTTGAGCGAACGATCCAGCTGGTTCATGAGCACGTGAAGGAAATGGACAGGGTGAATGTAAGCAACGACAAATACAACTTCTTTCACCTTCTGTCTCCAGCACACGTGGGTGTGATTGCCAACTTGTCAGGTTGCAGTGCCCACCGCCGGATCAACAACTGCTCTGATATGTGCTTCCACCACAAGTACCGCACCTTCGACGGCACTTGCAACAACCTGCAGCATTCCATGTGGGGCGCGTCTCTGACGCCATTCAAGCGCCTGTTGAGCCCTGTTTACGAGAACGGTTACAACACGCCCGTGGGCTGGCAGGACACGGAGGGAAGGCCTAGCGCGCGCCTTGTATCAACAGAGCTGATATCATCCAATGAGGTGACCGACGATGCACAGTATACCCACATGTTGATGCAGTGGGGACAGTTCTTAGATCACGACATCGACTTCATTGTCAGCAGTCTGAGTACGTTGAGATTTAGCGACGGTCTGGATTGCACGAAGCAGTACAGCGTTTGTGATAATCAGCCGCCATGCTTCCCTATTCCAATCCCAGCTAACGATCCCCGCATAAAGGGACACGGGTGCATGCAATTTACTCGCTCAAGTGCGGTCTGCGGTACCGGGACGACCTCGGTGTTTTTCAGCGCGGTGACTCCGCGAGAACAGATGAACCAAATCACTTCCTACATTGATGCGTCAGTCGTCTACGGTTCATCGGAAGAGGAGATCATGAATCTGCGAGATTTGGAAAGCAAAGGATTGCTCAAATCAAACCCCAACATCGACAATGGGAAGCCATTGCTTCCTTTCAACAGGGACACGCCCATTGAATGTCTCCAACCAGACAACAGCCCTGTCCCGTGTTTCCTTGCGGGAGATTTTCGCGCCAACGAGCAGCTTGGCCTTCTGTCGATGCACACCATATGGATGCGTGAACATAACCGCATTGCTCAGGAGCTGGGAAATTTGAATCCTAGCTGGGACGGAGACAAAGTGTACCACGAGGCACGTAAAATAGTAGGGGCCGAGATGCAACATATCACATACACTGAATGGCTCCCTAAGATTCTTGGCCCTCGAGGAATGGCCCTTGTGGGGACCTATAGTGGCTACGAACCGAATATCGATGCAGGGATTGTAAACGCATTTGCCACAGCAGCTTTCAGATTCGGTCACGGCCTCATCAATCCGATTATTTTCCGTCTTAACTCTTCGTTTCAACCCATCGAACAAGGTAACATTCCTCTTCACAAAGCGTTCTTCTCGCCTTATCGGCTAGTCACCGAGGGTGGCGTGGACCCAATTCTACGTGGGCTCTTCGGTAGGGCCGCCAAGAGTCGCGATGACAAGCACCAACTTATTAACTCGGAGCTCACAGAGAGGCTCTTCGAAATGGCTCACGAAATAGCCCTCGATCTTGGTGCCCTCAATATTCAGAGAGGAAGGGACCATGCTTTGCCAGGTTAGTTACAAAATTTTTAATTTCACATGATTGCTAAATTTCTGTTGGACAAATGCAAAGGGCCTCGCCGACGATGCAATATTGCTGACGCGGCTACTAAGCCCTGATGATTGAGGTCATGGCCATGCAACACACAAACCAGCGCTTCACTTGTCCCGATTATTCCTACTCACGGGAGCTGAAATTCCAACCAATTTTGTATTCAAGGTGGTCTGCTAATTGAATAATTTTCTCATTGACTCCAATAATTCTTCAACGTAATCCAGTGTTAATCCAATATAACTATGTATTTTTTATCAAAGCGGGCACGATGTCCTTGACCTCTTTCATGTTATGCAAGGTATGTCATGGGTGTAACGCAGCAGGTGTAACTTAACCCATCACACTAGAAATTTAATTTCATCATCGCAAAGATTCAGCGAAATGTTTCTTATATATGCTTAAACACTTCTCATTCATGTTCATGCCTCCCAATTTTTCCAGGCTACAACAGTTGGCGTGGCCTTTGCAATCTCTCTGTGGCTGAAACATTCGATGACTTTAAAAACGAGATAGTGGATAGCGATATTCGTGACAAGCTGCGAGAACTTTACCAACACCCTTCCAATGTTGACTTGTGGGTAGGAGGTCTTCTGGAGGAACTGGTGCCCAGCTCATTACTGGGGCCTACTTTCGCTTGTATCATAGCTGAACAGTTTAGAAGAACACGAGCCGGAGACAGGTAAATATAATCATCCCTAGGAATTTAAAAGCTTGCGTGATTGGCTAAAAGTCACTCTTGTTTGAGCACTTATGCCTGACGCTCCAAAGAACGATTTCAAAATAGTAAAACAGTACAGGGAAAAACACTTGTTCAGCTAGTCTGTAGTCTTTGCCAAAACGTACTGTCGTACTCTCCCTTTCCTTTCAGATTCTGGTATGAAAGCCCGTCCACCTTCGACCACTCTCAGCTGATTCAAATCAAACAGACCTCACTTGCTAGCGTTCTGTGCGACAATGGTGACGCCATTGACCGGGTTCAGCGAGACGTGTTTCTCCGCGCCACCTACCCCACGGGATACGTTGCGTGTTCTTCAATACCCCGTATGGATCTGCGCATGTGGAAATATTGCGAAGACGGTATGTTTAATTCAGTTAAAACTGGTCATGAGATTTAACTGATTTAAAGACGTGTCCACTGCTGTAGAGTTTAGCAGCTTTGGCTGCCATTTTGAAGCTGCCGGGTGTAACCTGCAAAGAGATGGCATCTCATCCCAAGAGGGGCAATTGTTTTGGTTGTTTCGTGTTACATGCAAGGGAACCGCAGTAGGGAGCCAACTTTTTAAGCCACCCAGGGGTGTTCGCCAACCATACCAACGCCCTCATTTCAGCTGTTATTATCTTCTTTATTAGATCACTGTTCCTCGCCAGACAAGACTCCTACGTTTACTGAACATGTTCAAAGCCGTCGCTTTAAACGTTCAGCTGAAGAATACAATGCTGATACAAGAGAACTAGAATTCAAAGAAATGGAATATATGGACTTGTATGATGAAGAGGACCCTGCTGGCGAGGAAAAACAAGGGTTAATCAATCATCCATTAGAACAAAAGGATTTAGATTTGGCGGAAAGAGTCGAGGAACTTGAACAGACAGTAGCAAGCATGGCTGGAAGTTTGAGGAAGCTAGAAGATGCATTTAACAGGCTTCAAAGTCAGGCAAGTGTCTGAGTGTTGCAGAAAGCTAAATCAATGCCAATCCCTTCCGTGGTAAATATAGTTACACGCCAAGCCACCAAGTCAGAATAAAACATGCTTCCGGTGGAAAGCGCGGGAAAACGTGCATTTCCCAACTCGCGGCTGGTCTTGTTATTTACACCTGATTGGTCGAAAAATGGTAGTAGCTTTGTCGCGATTGGTCATGAATTGCTAGTGCTTACGATGCATGTTCCATAAGGTAATATGGGCAAAACCAGTGAAATAACTATCATGGAAAGTAATTTTTGACTTACATGTAAGTGTCGACTTTCATATGAAGATAAACGGATTTTATATGACTTGCAACGATTTGACTTTTCTGGTAGATGGAAATAGATAGAGAAGTAGATGTACTCAAAAAAGAACCAACTGCGAAAGAAACGAAAGGCTGTGGAGTTGATCAAGGCACTGCTCGTATGGAGGGCGATACATGGCAGAAAGATGTTTGTACTCGGTGTTCTTGCAAGGTAAGTGATTTTTTTCTCGTTGTCTTGTATTTAACCGTCGTATTGCAAAATGCAACAGTTCAACATTTAGATAAAATACAATACAATCAACAAGTGTTAATCACTTATGAAGGCCCCTGTGTTGTGTTCTTGGGCAAGACACCTTACTCGAACGGTGCCTATCTCAACCCAGTTGTCTCTCCCTTTGGCTGGCTGAATGCTCAGTGGAGAGTTGCCTGCGTTGGACTCGCTTCATGATACTGGAACCGTAGTTACCCGCCTATCCGATGAGCACCATGGCCCTGAAAAATATTGTGTTACTCAGTTCTTCTTCAAAAAGAGTTCTTCAACTTTTCTTTTTTAGGAAGGAGAAATTCGGTGTATAGCAAAAATATGCGACGAGCTATTATGCGAGAAATCTCACAAAGTCCAAAATGAATGCTGTCCGCGCTGTCAAGGTAAGTGAACAAAGATTGATAAACAGGATAATCGAGAGAAAGAGAGAGAAAGTGAGAGAGTTAATTTTGCCTCTACAATACCTTAATTTTTAGATGCTGTTATTATTTAGAAAAGGAAGGTTGATGTTCGCCACACATACATCATTTTCCTTGTATGATTGGCTATTCTTGTTGCATGACAGTTTCATAGTTTGGCAATTGTATGTCATAAACTTCTAATTTCGACAGTTGCATTCCCCTATGCGCGCAATAACGCTATGTTTGAGACATTTTTTATCATTCGCATATCAAGGAACGGTTATTGTCCTGATCGGGATGTCTCGTTACAACTGGGGCGGGGGGGGGGGGGGTCGAGAGGGCAGGTGTTCGCTGCTATATAAATGGGAAGTTGCACGACTGTTTCATTATATATTAAGTCAAAGTTAACTTATTGCATGTATTCATTTGCTCGTCAGTCGGTTGGTTTATAATTGGTTGGTTGGTTGATTGGTTGGTTAGTCTGTCTGTGTGTCTGTCTCTCTGTCTGTTTGTTAATTAATTGAGTAATTAATAATCTTGATTTTTCCACTCAGTTCCGCAATGAATAAATTGATTAACCAGTTGTTTTTGCTCTTGTTATTTTTTTTTTTTTCTGTACAGAGTGAACCGGTTCACCGTTGCAACCGTCCAGGCGAATCAGCTGGTATAAATATATTTAGATCTGTGAAAATGCCGTGGTTGCTGAAATACTCCTTTTTGGCCACTCCTAAATTATTTTTTATTTCGCAAACATTAGCAAGTAAGCCATTTAATCGTCGGCTTGATGCTGACTACATCGGGCCCAAAATCGAGAATTCAACCCTGGCTAGAGTCACTTTGTTTTTTCCAGTTGTTTGGCACATGCATTGCAGGAGCAAACTAACAAAAGGCCACTGGATTCAGCCGGATTTCAGGTTACAAGCTAAGGGAGCAGCGAGGGTAGAACAAATATTTCGTGCAGGGATGTAGTGGTCAAAATAACTCGTGGTTGCCGTGGAAACCGCAGTTGAACACCAATTAAAATTCAGCTTATTAATAATAACGACGCTTGAAACTATGTGCATTACACGAAACCTTACTCGATAAAGTAACGTGACCTAACGTGTCACAAGTGCATGGAGTGGCGTTACGTAGCGTGACGTACAATGACGTGACTTCGCCCCTTTCTATGAAAATAATTTAGGAACGGTCATGAAGGGCTCACGTAAATTTAAGCCATTTGTTTTATTTTTATTCAGCTAGCATTGTGTTTAATTTTGGAGCTATGAATGGATAATTGGCTTACAGAAAAAAGCTTGATAAAAGCAACGCTTGCTGTAACTCTCAACAGACGGGAATGGAAATAAAACGTTTTTAGATATTGGATGTTGTAAGGCTGCTTCGCGAAGTAAGCATATCTCGATCGCGCCCAGATCTCTCACGATAGGAACGTTATCTAGCTCCGTGCGGAGAGTTAAGTCCTGAGCTTAAAATGGAAATTCTCTTAACCGATTAACATACATTTCTTTTCATGTTTGTTCTGAGAATTAAGTTGTACGTCAAGTCAATATAGCTTTAGTTGTTCTAGCTAACTGTAAAGCTAAGTATATGAGAACGCAAAGAAAACTGAGTTTTGCTAAATCTCAAGATGTCTTGAGGCTGTCATCCAAAAAAGCAAAAGATAATTGTGTTTACAACTAAATTTTACAAGGTTGAAAGGATATGTTTAAAAGAGTAGGAAACGTCGAAAATGTTTGGTTTTTTCACTTTTTTACTCTTTTAAACATATCACGTTTAGCCGTGTAAAAATTAGCTGTAAACCTCAAGCGAATATTATGGTCATAATTCTGTTTGTTATACAAAAGAAAGGAGAAAACATTTTTCGAATGTCCCTATCTTAATTAGTTGCCTCCAGCTGCATGGTTAAAAATTCCATAGCCTACGAACAATCCCTCTTGGCAGCTCTTAATTAGAATAAATAAAGTATGCAGCTCTGGAATAAATAAAGTATGTATGTAAGACATGGTAGAGGTGGAGGGAAAATAGCCCTTCCTTCCCCGCTACTTTGAGAAAGATTGCTCGCAGCCGATGAACACTGTGATTATTGGATATAGCACCTTTCTTTTTGCAATCTCTAGTGAAGCACAAAGCTTGTCGTTTCTCTATGTAGAGGAGTTTCTAATATCTTAATAAGTAAAAACCCCTTTACATAAGGGACTTCTCTCGAGTTGTGCCCCAAACGACAGAAATCAGTTCATTACCGTATCGTCGACTAACGTTTGAGAAATTGTTATTAACTAAATAAATCAAAATTTATTAAATTAATTAAAACTTGGTTTCTCATTGCAACTAATCAATTAAACATCATTCTTTGCAGAGTAACAGGTTTTTTGGAATGAAGGTAGCTAAATTTTATTATCAGCTGCTGAGAAGGTGAACCGAATTCTACATAGCTCTAGTAGTTAACAGCGCCAGCCGAGCATTTATTTAAGTTCGTCAGTCTTTGTTTTCTCTCAGAAAGATAGTATTGCGCCTGTATATGAACACCTCGCTACTTCGGACAGTTCACTTAATGCTCTTCTAGAAATCAGTATTGAAAATTGCTTTGCTATGATAAATAAAAGTAATATTGCCCTTTCCTTTGGGTACTGTTTAATAGTTTTCGACCGTGGGAACGAGGTTGGGTGCCAATGATGAACAAGTCAGCACTGGTTTTGCTCAGATTGGCGAGGAACAAAACAATGTATTTTCAGTACTCTGATTGGTTCATTGTTTTAGCCAATGGCATAGCCCCACAACTGAAAACAAAAGTCAAATTTTCGGAGACAGCAGGCGTTTTGCGTTTTGGAGGTTTCAGTTCCCTATCCAGACCCTCTCATAAGAAGGAACGGCTTGCTTTGAAGTTGCCACGTATTATGCAATTTCTGCGATTCTTTAATGAAAAGCCTTGCCAAAGTAAGTGACCAAGTTGTCTTTCCCATTTTACGCCAGATTCCACTTAGTCTTTTAGGATCGTCAAGCAGAGCTTCCCGTGATAGAGGGGAGAAACGTGACTACGTTATTCAAAGGACGGCTGCTTGGCGATACATGTAACTCTACCCTGGTCGTTGTTATACAAAGATGCGACATCTCCTGCATACGCAATTTGTAGAGCAATGGCGCAAGATTAAGCGAGTTTGAAAACACCAAGATTATGCGAAAGTTCTTGTCACTTTCCTAGAAATTATTTAGTTTCCGTTCGTTTGGTTTTGGGCACTTAGTCTGTGAACAGGTTTACCAATGGGTACGCAGACGGATTTCAGCCTGTTATTTCACGTCCATGTTGGGGGTCCCTCGTTAGTAGAAAGGGGTGTAAGCGCAGGGAACCGAGAGGAAACTGGGAAGAAGTAAGAGCCCACCAAATTCAATTTTCACTCAGCGCCAATGGCATCAGTTTCGTTTGACTGGTGGTGGTGAACCAGTAAATCGGTATAAGTTAAGCTTAATTAAGTTTCAAATCTATACCAAGCCTGAAATGCCTAGCAATGCTCAATTTAAGTGCAACAACAACAACAACAGCAACAACAGCAGGTAAGTGAATCAACTTTATTTCAAACTGTCCAAAATATATGAAAAAACTTATTAAGCTTATAAGCTTACATGGTAAGCTTATTTATATTTTGTTGAGTGTCTTTTGTCATGGACTTATCTAAGCCTTTGAGCCCCAATTACGCATATGCGTAATTAATGGTCGTGCTCTTTGTACCACTTGTGACGCCATGAATTTAAATATCATCAGATATTCTTGATAAGCAGATAGTAGTACTAGGCTAGGCCTTTCCGTACAATGGTCAGGTTTAGATATCGACGACATTCCGACGTCGCAAATCGAAAAACGGTGGTAAAATGGTCCATTACGCCTATGATTGTCCAAATTTTGGCTTACGTGCAGCCCGGAATTGAAATATTGCTCAATTTTGTACCTAATCCTCGAAAAATCTCTCCTTTTAGTAAAAAAAGCTTTCTTAGCAAAACTTAGGCTTATTTAGCATCATGGCGGTATTTTTTGGCAAAAGTTTGGTATTCAAAGGGTTAAAACCAAAACGTTCTACTTCTATCAGTTCTAGGAATGCAAAAATTATGTATATCAATTTTTTGGGGTTTTGATTCATCACCTTCAATAAGACCATCAACAAAAGCCTTTGACAATGCTTTAAAACATCGATCTTGATCTAGAGAACTTATTATAAGGCTGGTCCAAAACAGGGTACTTGATTAAGGATCGGGTCTTAAATAGGGTTGGGAAAATCACAGATTTTGGTCTTATATGGGGTAAGGGTTTTGGGAAGCAGGGTGGACACCCCCACCCAATTTGTCTGGAAATACCACTCCCTCCCCTCCTGGGTCAAAGATACCTTTGCCTCTAGTTCCTGGCTGACCTGTCAGTCATATCACCAAGTGATCAAAAGAACACTCAGGCAAATAAGAGCATACTATGCATATATGGGGTCCTGGAGGTAAGCATGGATGAAGGTCTCCCAGGGGTGGGGGGGGGGGGGACTCCCACATAAAAAGGTTAGGGGTGCTGGTCATACCTCTTAGGGGTGGTAAAAAGGGCAGTTTTAGTACCTCTTAGGGTGTTCAGCCTCAAAAGGTTCAGTCAGCTGGAGGCTGGAGCTATTGAGGTACCTTTCAGGGTATTGGGCCAAAAAAATATGACAGGAGATAATGTGTTACATAAGAATTGGTACCTCTTAAGAAAAATTTCAAGCCACGCCCACAAAACAGGATCTAGGTACCTCTTAGGGGCTCTCTTCAAAATTTCCAACAAGCACCCCCTTCCTTTTTATATCAGAGTCCCCCCCCCCCCCCCAGGGGGAAGGTTCATTTAACATGTGCTGTAGGTCTATTTCTTGAAGGGTTCTGAGTGCATCCTTTCCTTCTAATGCTCTTAAGTGCAATTTAAAAGACAACTTGAAACCAGTGTCAAGCAAGTTTTCATGTTGTATGTTCCATGTTCATGTTGCTTAAAAATACTGTAGCATGAAATAAGTACATGTATAGTCAGTGCAAATTTCACAGTAGCCATTTACATATGAAAAGAATTTTGCAAATGTCAACTTGCATGGCTGTTATATAGAAAGACTAGTAAATTACAATATATTTAGAGAAAAAGCCACTTCAACCTTAGATGCTTTTCATGCAGGTCCTCTATACTGGTAGAATTTGAATTTGGAGGTGCTGGTTTTTGTGGAGAGAGGAAAACTGGAAAACCCGGAGAAAAATCCTCGCAGTAAAGGGAAAACCAACAACAAACCAAACCCAGCAGACATTTGGTGGGAAGCGACCACTGGGCCATCCCTGCTCCCCCTGTGAAGTGGGCCTAACTACTGCATCCTCTATCTCAGAAGACTGGGCCTTATCATAAGGTTACTGGATTAGGGCTACTGGGTTTAGGGTTAGCAGGTTGTAGGGTGGGAGAAACATGGATACTTGCAATAAAACCTCATTTTCCTCACTTTATATACCCTTTTATACCAGATTTCATGATGAAAGAAGCTGAAGTCAAGCTTTATTGTAAAAACATACAAAATATAATCTAAGAAGCCGAACCATAACTGAACAATCTCATGAAGAAAACGATTTTATCTTTGGAAAATGCTGCTATGCTCATCATGATCAGTTCTCAAAATAATCTGGGCAGTGTGGTCTGGTCTAGGGGTAGGTCTTATAGGTACATGGACATCAACATGTAGACATTGTTAATGATACCATTCCAGTTGTAATGTCCCACTTAAAATGGATTTCCTAATTTTCCTAAAGGGGGAAGGGGGGTGGCATGTCCTTAAGAAGGAAAATACCATGGGGCATTCTGAATTACAAGGTAATTAAAAGTCAACTGTGCTTTGGGTCTTAAAGTATCCCATCTTACCATTGAAAGAGCAACTATATTGTGAATGTATAAAAATAAAAAAAAACTGTTAAATTAAAAAAATCAGAAGGAGTGATTGATAACATCCCACCAACTACTTTTGTCTTACTATGGGAGATGTGATGGCCTAACAGTGAACTAGCATTCCATTCAGGGAGGGGGGGGGGGGAAGTTGTAATACTCCCTTAATTACCTTATGCTAACTGGCACCGAAATAAGCAATTAGCAGTTCCTTTATGATACATTTACCCCCTCTTCATGACAATTCAACTTTTTCAACACCCCATTCCTCTCAAAGAGTTCAATAAACATTGCTAAAGTGCTTACAATGCATTGAACAATTAAATAAGAGTTATCCTAACCCATAAAGTATGGTTAATTTTTGGATAAAAAATAAATTATTTTTTTAATCTAAAAATTAACCTACAAGTACATGAACTCAAGAACATTGCACAATTATATTATTAGAATTATATTTATTTATCACAATTTAAACCTAAGTTACTAAATATAAAATCTAACATTTTAACACAATGACCTTAAGATACATGTTCTCATGAAAAGCATAATGAATTATAAATTAATGACATGACCTCATGAACAACCTTAAAATCTAACATTAAAGATTATTTGGTTTTTTTTTTCAATCTGTTTATGTTCTCATGTTCTCATGGTCTTCTCTCATATTTCTTTCGTCCATCTTGAAGATTTACCCTTCATGATCAACACATACTGGCTCTGTGGCATCATTCCCCTTGACATGATGAACACTTTCCTCGATCATTATTGGGGAACCCTCCCTTGCATCAGGACGATTTTCTTCCCCCTTCTCAGGGGCAACACAATTGCAAGCACCCCCAATGCCACCATCATTATTTTCCTCAACCATCTGAGGAAAAACCCTTAGGTGATTGCAATCGCAATCAACACAGCCCATACCTCGAGATCCTGAAAATGGTGGGAAGCCCCCTCGACCTCGGCAAAACCCGCCCCGCCCGCGAGCCATTCCCCCTCCAGGGACTCCCCGAGGGAATCCCGCGCCTCCCCGAGGAGAAAAGGGACCGAAGCCACGGCCATGCATCTCTGAGAAATCTTCAATACCACCTTGTCCCGACATGGGTCCAAATGATGCTGGAAAAGGACATCCGGGAGGAAAACCACCAAATCCTCGAGGACCGAACCCACAGCCACGATTTGCTCCTGGGAATGGAACTGTTGTGCTGAAATTTGGTCGATGCCGAGAATCGAAACTTCCTCGAGGAGAAAACCCACCTCTTGGACACGCGAAATGCGGTGCATGGAAGCCCCTTCCTCGGGAAGCCAGTCCACCTCTTGAACAAGAAGGATGATCAAACGGCCTTGATAGAGGAGCTCGATCTTCGTTTGACCCCCTGGGATCGCATTTCGGACAGGAAACAATTTCACCGCATTGCAAACATCTGAAGCAGGCTGTTTCCAATTTCTCCTTACAGTTTCCGCAGTGTAGTGGCTTCTCTTTGCTGAAAACGACAACCATTGTGACTAACGTAATCTTGAAATACTTGTACACTCTTCCTCAGCTCAGCAAAATTCTTGATGTCTTCCAACTCTTGTAGAATTTAACAATAAAAATCCAAAATGACTACTCGTCTCTTTTATCCTCTGACGCTTGCGCAATATTGAGTTCTAAATATAGCTTGGTTACATCAGCATTTCGAAAATATAGATTACTTCATGATTTAGGCAAAGTGACTCAGCAGATCCAAGAATCACCGAAGACTGGAAATATGTAGACCAAAACAGGCAAACGTCTATTAATTAAATTTTCTTTTTCAGAGAATGTAATTCAAACACTTCACGTACAAGCAATTTACAAGAAGCTATTGCAACAAGCGCACGTTCGAATTGCTTAACGTGACTAAGATAGACCCTCTTAAAGTTGAACCGTCACGCTAACTTATCGAAATTTGACCGCGCTTGCATCCCAGTTGCATATTAAAGAAGACTAAGCTATAAAATTCGATGATTACTGCTTTGTCTTGCTGCAATATAAATGTTGAAACAGAAAAAAGGACCCATTTGTCAATTACATCATCTCAGTTCGCGCCCACCCTATTTTTTGGTCATCAAGCGGTCACGCATTCTTATTTGGCTCATCACGCGATCACGCAAGGTTTCGAAGTGCTCAGAAGTCTCTCAAAGGACGTCTACCGACATTTTATCATGTTTATTTCCCTTTCTTGTTCATTTTACGCTCGGTTCTACCGCAATCAGAGAACTAATTGTCTCAAATGGCCGAGAGCAGTCGGCTGAATGTTTTGTTGAATATTCTTGATACGGGTTGCGGCAACGTGACGAGAACAGAATATTGGGCTGCTTGCCTGGAACTGCCTTAAACAATGTTCCGTTCAGAGATAAATTGGAGAAAAGTGATCTTTTATGATGAAGCAGCAGTCTCCTCCCCAATTTGCCTAACTGGAAGCGTTGGTGAGCGTTGATTAAAATTATCCTGTCTTAGTATTGTTGTTGTTGATTTTGTTGTTGTTGTTATCATCATTGTTGTTTGACAAATTTTAATAAACTGTTCTCAAGCAATGACTGGAAAAGAAAAAAAGGAAAAACGAAATAGCCCGTGTACAGGCTAAAGCGAAACAGTCTAGTAGTCTAACGAGGAATAAAACACAAATAGCGGTGATAAACATATTAAACTTACGCATTTTAATAACTTGACGACGTTTCGTATGCTACGCAACATACATTTTCAAAAGTGGAATAAAGACCGTTACAATTTTTGAAAACTATATATGAAATGTAAATAAGGGGTCTGGAAACGAGATTAAGAAACATCTGCTTCTTAACAGTAAAACAATAAAAGCCTAAGCTTATTAATAAAGTATCAGCTTTTCACTGCTGACGTTTATATTAAGAGCCGGCTTAAGTTCTTGGATGAGCAAAGTTTCTTTAATTTTACAATGATAATCTGTTTTACCAGAAGCTAGAATATCAAAATGATCCCACTTGATGTTGTGACCTGCGGCTTTTATATGGTCGGCAATGGCTGATGTGGGGTCATTCTTAGTGAGAGCCTTGAAATGTTCCGTTTTCCTATCATGAAGCCGTCGTTTTGTTTTGCCTATGTAAAAGTCACTGCAGTCCCAGCAAGCAGCTTTATAAATGACCTTAGATTTCTGTGAACGATTTAGACGGTCCTTGTATTGAAAGAAAGATTTGATTCGGCGAGTGCTTTGAAAAATTATCTTAAGATTGACAAATGAACAGAAATTGTATACACATGATTTCAGACGCTTAGAGACTTGGTCACTTTGTACACCTAAGTAAGGTAATAAGATGATAATATTTTTCTTCGGAACCGTAGGGACGGGGCTGCTTGGCTTGTTTCTGTTTCTGTTTAGGACGTCGTTAATGTTGTAAGTGATAATACCTAGTGGGTAGCCATTTTGAAGCAGGAGTTTGCGAAGGTCATCAAGGGCAGATTTAAGCAGGAAAGCGGAGGAGCAAATTCGGTAACAGCGATAAGTAAGTGTACGAATGAGATTTATTTTGTACTTGCGTGGAGTGAAGGAATCCCATTTAGTGTAAAGGCCAGTAAACGTCTTTTTCCGGTAGATGGATGTGGCAAAAGTGTTGTTTCGGCAGCGTTTGATGAGGATGTCTAAAAAAGGAATTTCCGACCATATAAAAGCCACAGGTCACAACATCAAGTGGGATCATTTTGATATTCTAGCTTCTGGTAAAACAGATTATCATTGTAAAATTAAAGAAACTTTGCTCATCCAAGAACTTAAGCCGGCTCTTAATGTAAACGTCAGCAGTGAAAAGCTGATACTTTATTAATAAGCTTAGGCTTTTATTGTTTTACTGTTAAGAAACAGATGTTTCTTAATCTCGTTTCCAGACCCCTTATTTACATTTCATATATAGTTTTCAAAAATTGTAACGGTCTTTATTCCACTTTTGAAAATGTATGTTGCGTAGCATACGAAACGTCGTCAAGTTATTAAAATGCGTAAGTTTAATATGTTTATCACCGCTATTTGTGTTTTATTCCTCGTTAAACTACGATGGCCCAAGAACAAAAGCCTTTATGATACAGTCTAGTAGTCCTTCTTTTAATTTATCCAGGAAGCAACTGCGAGACTGGAAGTCTAATTCCGTATTCAATTTAAGGGGGTACGATACCCTAAAATATGGCGATGTTCATGAAAAATTCAATTTCTTGGAAATGCAAGACTTAAGACCCTTGAGGACTTGTCGAAAACATTTTGAAACGATCTTACCGAATTTCCTTCCAGATGGGTGTGAAATTTAAGGAAAGTACACAGTCGTATAAGTTTTTTCACGTAGCAACGGCCATAGCAACGACTGTTTACTATAATAACGTGACCAAAAACTATTTAGAAAAAAACTTTTAAGACATGCACAACTCGATTGTTATAATTATTTGTGAAAAGCTTTGCCTCAAATTGCCATCACAGGCTCATTCATTTCCCTTATGAAAAGGAATATTTCCCACAACTGCGGTAACTTTTTACAAAATAGAACAACCATTGCACCCCCTCCCCCGAGATCCAAGCTGCACCCCCCCTCCGCTCTTTGTGGCTCGTTAAATGCTTAATACTTCGTGTAAGAAACTGAAAGTGCATTTTTCTCAAAAGTTTACTTTTGTACCGACTGACTTCGCGCTAACATTTCTACTTTGCAAGGTTTTTAAGTAGAATTCCCGAAACTTGGGCCGATCAAAGACCAATAGTGTCGTGATGTCATAAACCAAAAAAATTGTAACATTTTAAGGTCTGTCACGTGACATGAGATGATTTGTCCACTGGGTGTGGTAAAACATAGGCACGCAAGGCGTGCAAGAGTTATTTTTTTGTGTGAAGTGTCGGAGATAGGAGCATTCATGGTACAGTAATGATTTGGTTAATTTGACATTTTTTCTTTGGTTGCGATGTTACATCGGTCATGGTAAGATAGCTAAATAGTAAGCCATAAAATGTTTGACTGAACAAACTACAGTAATCTGACATGTCTCCAGATTAACGTAGATACCATATTATTTTCTAACAGGCAATTTGATTCGTTCTTTGATACAACCCGGTGTGACACGTGCACATGCATAACTCCCTCACTCACCGATCACATAACCCTTCCAGCCCCCAAGAGGAATTTTTGCTCAAAAATACTCAAGTTAATTTAGGGACTTTTTCGCATTTTTTAGGGACTTTTTCGCATTTTATACGAGACGCAAGTTTACCTTTTCACACAACACAACACAACACAACTTCACCGAAAATAGAAAGAAGGAGAAAAAAACCTCTGACACGTTGAAAATCTGATTTAATTAAATTGCACTTTAACTTGGTGCCGTGAAGTCTTCAAAGAACATTTGAACAGTTTTCATACTTTTTACCTTAAAAAATATCGGACTGAAATGAATGTCATCAAATAAAACTATTAAACTGCTACTGCACAGACGTAAAAACCGTCCAGAAATGAAAGCCTTTTTGTTTAATATCCAGGAAACAATAGCCGATAACTTGTCAGCTCTAATTGAATTTACTCCCATATAAAAAACAAAAGTGTTAAGTTACCATTTGTTACTAAAGATAGCAAACATCTCGTGGGAAAGAGTGGTGACGATTCGTCCGCTCTAATTTAATTTACTCCCTTGTGAAAAGCAAGAGTGTAACATTACACTTTGTAAGTAAAAAACAAAAATATCTTGTTATATTTGCATGCAACAAGAACAAAACAATCTTTACCCGCACTTACTATTGTAAACGTTAGAACTGTTTTAAATTAAAAGTCTCGTCCCCTCTAAAACATGTCTTAAGAACTAGACCTCTAATTGAATTTACTCCTTGTGAAAAACAAAGTATCAAGTTACCTTAAACTAAAAATAAAAATATCTCGTTGCATTTGCATACTACGAATTCACGAACTGTTTCAAACCTCAAGGCTCAGAAAATGTCGAAGTAAACCCAATATATGAATACTTCCTCCTCTTATATAGAAGAATGAATACGGCCGTTCTGAACTTTATCTGGATCAGATCTTCTCGCATACCATTTACCTTTACAACAAGAAATTTGATTGGCTGTTTATAGTAGATCCAATCTGATTGGTGTGACATACATACATCTCTCACTCACTCACTCACTCACTCACTCACTCACCCATTGACCCGTAACATACTCGACGCGCCGACTAAGAGGTATTTTTTTGTAAAAAAAAAATAACTCAAAAATAAGGTTATTTCCAAATAAAGCTGTAAAAAGCACTGAAAATAAGAGTTAACTATCAAAACTTAGGTTCACTGCACAGAACAAAACAGAAACTTACATGATATGCTTATTTGACAGTCAAATCTTGTTTTTGAGTTATTTTTTTGTAAAAAAAATACCTCTTAGTCGGCGCGTCGGGTATGTTATGGACGGGTCAATGGGTGAGTGAGTGAGTGAGTGAGTGAGTGAGTGAGAGATGTATGTATGTCACACCAATCAGATTGGATCTATTATGAACAGCCAATCAAATTTCTTGTTGTAAAGGTATGTATAAGGATAAGAACTTTGGTAATTGAAAAATAAAGAGTGACGTGTATGTTGCCGGTTTGTGATTTTTAGTCCGGTTTGGAGGGGAGTGTGACAGTTACATATGTACATTGGGTTGTTTTAGAGTGGATAATTTTCAGTGTAATGGTGGCTAGTTATGAACGAGATGAGTCTTGAGTTTTGAAGCAGTTCATGAGTAGTAGGCAAATGGCACGAGATATTTTTATTTTTAATTACAAAGGGTGACTTGATACTTTTGTTTTTCACAAGGAGTAAATTCAATTAGACGTCACGAATCGTCAGTTCTAGTTCTTAGGACATGTGTTTGAGGAGACGAGACTGTTTAGATTTGAAGCAGTTCTAACGTTTACAATAGTAAGTGCGGTAACGATTGTTTTGTTCTTATTACACGCAAATATAACGAGATATTTTTATTTTTTAGTTACAATGGATAATTTGACACTCTTGCTTTTCACAAGGTAGTAAATTCAATTAGAGCTGACGAATCGTCACCACTTGTTCCCACGAGATGTTTGCTATTTTTAGTTACAAATGGTAACTCGACACTTTTGTTTTTCATATGGGAGTAAATTCAATTAGAGCTTACAAGTTATCGGCTATTGTTCCCAGGATATTAAACAACATTTACGTCTCTGCAGTAGCAGTTTAATAGTTTTATTTAATGACATTCATTTTAGTCCGATATTTTTAAAGGTAAAAAGTATGAAAACTGTTCAAATGTTCTTTGAAGACTGCGTGGCGTCAAGTTAAAGTGCATTTAATTAAATCAGACTTTCAACGTTTCAGAGAGGTTTCTTTCTTTCTATTTTTGGTGAAGTTGTGTTATGTTGCGTTGTGTTGTGTAAAAGGGTAAACTTACGACTCGTATAAAATGCGAAAAAGTCTCTAAATTAACTTGAGTATTTTTGAGCAAAAATTCCTCTTGGAAGGGTTATGTGATCGGTGAGTGAGGGAGTTATGCATGTGCGCGTGTCACACCAATCACAGTGCGGGTTGTATCAAAGGACGAATCAAATTTCCTGTTAGAAAATAAGATGGCATCTACATTAATCAGGAGACGTGTCAGGTTACTGTCGTTTGTTCAGTCAAACATTTTATGGCTTGCTATTAAGCTATCTTACCATGACCGATGTAACATCGCAACCATAAAAACTTGCCAAATTAACCAAATCATCACTGTACCATGAATGCTTCTATCTCCGACACTTCACACAAAAAAAATAACTCTTGCACGCCTTGCGTGCCTATGTTGTAAAAGAGCAGGAAGTGTTGGCATCAATACTATAAAACACTACCTCAAAAGGCTGTGGCTGGTTTCCATAGCAACCATTTTGAGTAAAACTCTAGAAATTTAATTTCTCTTCTTGAGTGCAATAGCAGACAATTGATCTTTCTTCACCACATTTAAACAAACTTTTTGGTCCATTTGAGGGTACCATACCACCGTAATTAAAATTATTTCTTCTTTCCTTCCCTGTCTTTCCCTTTTCGTTTTTTCCCAATCCCTCTCTCGTGATGGTCATGCAGGAGTCTGGGATCAAGTTCACAAAACCACGTTTTCAAAATGGCGGAACACGATCTCACCGCCCGCATGGGTTGCTTTTTAGACCGTCATTTAGTGTTTCCCTTGTTGGAATTTCTCTCCGTCAAAGAGGTGAATACTTGCTTTAACTATCTTTTCATCTTTTTTTGTATTTTGCAGTTAGCTCTTTCCTCGAAATGACTGAGAATTAAACCTTTGTTTTGTGCGTACTTTGGTGCATCGTAATTTTTCGTAGACAATTTTAATTCTCTTGTTGTTTTTCCCTCGTTTTTTCAGATTTACGATGAAAAGGAATTGCTTAAAGGAAAACTCGATCTTCTAAGTAACACAAATATGGTAAGCACTTAATTTCAAGACAATTGTGTGTAAAGTAAAAGGTCATGAACGTTGAATCGAAGTGATTGTATCAAAGCCTCTGATCGATCGATCAGCTGCGTACAACATGAGCTGAAACGTAAGCTTATGCTATTGGGTCGATTCTGTAATGATTTCCATACATTTATTTAAATCTCCAATTCCAAAAATTTAATGTTTTAGCCATAAGTTGATCATTTACTGAGAGTATCAATGTATGTTTAAACTCATTCTCTCTCTGTTTATTTGCTCGTTTTTAAGTTGTTTCGCTCACAATTTAGGTTGATTTTGCTATGGATGTGTTCAAAAATCTCTATCCAGATCAGGATGTTCCAGAAGGTAATTGTTTTCATCTGAAAAAGTGACTTTCAAACATTTGATAAAACTTGAACGTAAGTTACTGATACGAAATGTGTACATGGACATGTTGTATATTGCTGAGGCACAAATAGCGCTGTTCTGTTAAAGAGTGTCCTTAGAATTGGTAGAATGCAAATGCCCTCTCTGGGGCTTCCAGTATTAAATTTTGTCTTATACTGTACTTTTTGTTATTTTGTAACTCTGTACTTTTTATGATCTTCTTAATTCATGACCATGGAAATGACAACAGAACAACAGTTGTTTCCTGAAATCAACATGCTCACTGTAACTCATACTCACTCTTCCTTCAGCAGAAAATAATTATCTACGAGTAGAATTTTAAAAAAGTGAATCTTGTGGTTGATTGTTTTGTTGAAAAGAATCACTATTTTTCTTTGTAGAACTTGTAGAAAAAAGAACAGAAGTTGTTACACAGTTAAAATACCTACAGGCTCAAACAGAACCTATCGTGAAATGTTTTGAAGATCCAGAGTTTAACAATCAGATACAGACAATAAGGTAAAATGAGTTAAATATCAAGTTTTAGATGTGGTTTACAGTGCAAATCAGGGATGCATATTATAATCATCCATCAGTAGCAACAGTAAAGCCTGGGTTTTGTTACGTTAAGTGACTAGGAGTGTTCCTGTTCAGTTCTCTCGGTTTAGATGCTAGTCAGTGATAGGCTCCTCCCCCCTCCAGATGATCTCCCTCCTTCCTCTCTTCTTCCCCCTCTCCCCCCCCCCCCCCCTTTTCCCTCCCCCAATACTTCAAAGAAACCAGTAAATCCTTGGCGAGACTGGACTCACTGGTTCCTTTGATGCACCATGATCCGAGTGATCCTGATGCTGATCATCCCAAAGGAACACACCCAAAGTTGCCTTAAAATACAGATGAGGGCCACGGTTAGGGCTTTACTTGTGACAGAAATCTGGATTCTTGAATCTACTACACTGTTAACCACTATTCCTTGCATGGAATGTACATAAACAATGTCAAACATTATTCAGACATACTTGTAGCTTTAATCATCTCGGCAAGAAATCATGTTACCTTAGCTACATGATCGTATGATAAGGATGTGGGGCTAATTGCACTGCACTAATGAATCTTGTGTCTTAATGTTATTTTTGTAGGGATGGAAGACAGCTGTTTGATTACCTTGAAATGAACCATGGGGTATGCTTGTTTCAACTTTCAATTAATGCTTTTATTCCCATGAGTGGTTAACATCTAAATAATAAATTATTTTCTAAGTTGTGGTAAATTTCAAAAAACTTTCCAATAGTTAAGAGAAAACTGTGTCAGAACAGCGAGCAACATTTATTATTAGAATTGTGCTTGATTCAGTCCATTTTATTTTTTGAACATGGTGATGCCCAAACTGTACTGTATGTACATCATAACATGTATGGCTGTATTTCCAGTAAGAATAATATTATAGCGATTATTATAGCTATAGGCTTCATGAGTGTAAACAAGTGTCTGTTTGTTTGTTTATTTGCAGATCAAGCCAGAAATGTTGGACACACTGTACAAATATGCAAAATTTCAATATGAGTGTGGAAACTACTCTGGTGCCGCAGAGTATTTGTACTTTTATCGTGTGCTTGTGAGTTGTACATCTTAAACATTCCTCATTTTATCTCTTCATTTTTCAAGATTTTATACATACAATTGTGCCAATATGGAGTCTTGTCAAGTCAGTGATATTTTGTCTCCGCACAGGTTCCTGGTAATGATGATAGAAATACTTTGAATGCTCTTTGGGGAAAACTAGGATCTGAAATCCTCATGCAGAACTGGGAAACTGCACTGGAAGATCTTAACAGACTCAAGGATGTCATTGAGAGTAATGTGAGTTTTGTCAGTTCTTGTCACAATGTTGCTTCTTTACATAAACATTAAGAAATTCACAAAGATCAAGAGCCAGTTTGTCCTATGAGATACATCTGCAGGGAATCATGGTACTTGTATTCATCATCTTGGACTAGATATTTGTTTTGATGAATACAACTACCATGATTCCGTGCAGACACATCTCGTAGAGGGAATTGTCCATTCAAAATGTAAGCAGACTTGATTCATGTTTGTGTATAAATCTGAAAATATTGCCATTTTGTTGTTAGTACACACACACCTTTAGTGAATACTTTTATATAATTAGTGAATACTTTAGTGAGTACTTGAGTGAAAGCCTTCATGTAGTGTCAAATGGAGAACCTTGAATGGTAGCACAGCTACTGTTCATGTAGGTTGCAGAATTTCCCAGTCATGGGAACTAAGATGAATCTCAATCTGGCTGGCTTTGTTAAAATTAGTTACTACATGTAAATAAACAACATTTATTCTGTAATGGATTTGGACATGCAGTTAAGATATTTTTAATAAGTAAATTGCTTTTGAAACTGTTTTTTCTTTCCTGACTGCCTTTTAAACTTTAGAACCAAGCTGGAACACTTCAGCTGTTACAGGAGAGAACCTGGTTGATTCACTGGAGTCTGTTTGTGTTCTTTAATCATCCAAAAGGGAGAGACTTAATCATTGATCTGTTTCTTTATCAGCCTCAGTAAGTGTGTTGTTCATTCTTAAATGTCCAGTTCATCAAACCGTACTGTAAACGTGCTTAAGCTTGATTACTACTAGGAATGTTTGAATTTTTCAGTATGCTTGATTTTACCACTTGGGTTTTGTGACCTTTTCATTAGCTCAGAACAGCTGAGAAGTTGACTACATGTAGTGCTACATTTATAGCAACGTACAGCTATAATCACAGTTAGCATTATAAGCTAGGAAGGACAAGATCAAAGACATAAAACTCAAGATTTAAGAGACATGTGTAATTAGACCTAGCTTTTTAACTGAGCAGTAGATAGCATGTTCAAAGTGATGTGCATCCATATTTCAGAGGACTTCTTTTATATTGTCACTTATTCTTTCATAGGTATCTTAATGCTATCCAAACTACATGCCCTCACATTCTAAGATACTTGACCACAGCTGTCATCACCAACAAACGTCGACGGACAGTCCTAAAGGATCTTGTGAAAGTGATTCAGCAAGAGTCCTACACATACAAGGATCCAATCACAGAGTTTTTGGAGTGTCTCTATGTCAATTTTGACTTTGATGGTGCTCAGCAAAAGCTCCGAGAATGCGAAACAGTAAGTGCTTTGGGCAAGCTTTTTACAAAAATCACATGTACTGTATATAGGGCATGTGCAAGATTTTTTAAGCAGTGCTACAATTAATTGGACAAGAAATTTTCTCCTGTATCTGAAAATTATTAAGATGATCAAATTACATGATAGAATGTGTTTAGTTGACATGGCGACTGTAAATTCTGGAGTACTTAACATTATGAAATCACAATTCCATTGCAGGTTTTGCTGAACGACTTTTTCCTTGTGGCTTGTTTGGATGATTTCATTGAGAATGCCAGACTGTTTATATTTGAAACATTCTGCAGAATACATCAGTGCATCAGTATAAAGTAAGTCGCACTGCTAGCTGTGGTACCCATGAGGAGGGGGCACGCTCACCCAGCAACTTGAAAAAATAACTTCAGATCGAGTAATTTGCACAGTCTTATGAAACACAGAACTTCTCTCTGCTCTCTGGTCATCTGGTTTTACATTTGTTTCTTTTGTGCTGAAAGATACTGTGCTGAACATAATTATTAGGCCTTTTGTTTTTATCACTCTTGTCTTTAATATTCCATTTCATTGATGTTCAAATAAACAGATGACTCTGTCATAAAAAACCTTTCTCATCTCATCTGTGCAGATTGTTATTTTTTTTGGTTCGAGTGGTGTGACACAACAGGTATTAAAAGTAAACTAAACAGCTGCCTTAGCACACTGTAGTTTGCTAAACCCCTCCCTCCCATAGTTCAGGTGTTAAATGGTGACACTTTGATTTTATTTTCTACTCTTATCAGCATGCTCGCCGAAAAGTTGAATATGACTCCTGAGGAAGCTGAGAGATGGATTGTTAATTTAATCAGGAATGCCAGATTGGATGCCAAGATTGACTCTAAGTTGGTAAGAAGTTTTCAAAGTGTCCAAACATAAGTGACTTACCGGTAGTTGTTAACATGCAGTTTTCAGGTTCAGATCTATGTAAACGACCTTCTTTCTGTTTTAGGGTCACGTGGTCATGGGAACCCAGGCTCCTTCAGTTTACCAGCAAGTGATTGAAAAAACCAAGGGAATGATGTCTCGCACTCAGGAGCTGGCTCGTAACATTGAAAAGAAACTCAACGTTGACAAGTTAGGATATGACGGGGTAAGAGCGCTTGAGTGGTGCTTTCTGAACTATTATATTTTGCTGTACAAGGTTGTTCTAATTTTGTTGTTTGTAGATGAACCCATAGCGTATGACCATTCAAATGGAAGCTACTGAGAAGTACTTTCATGTGGTACTCTTTATTTTGGTGCACATGGTGGTTCTAATTTTTGTTGTTTTTAGATGAACCCATAGTGTATGACCATTCAAATGGAAGCTACTGAAAAGTACTTTCATGTGGTACTCTTTATTTTGGGGTGGTTCTCAATTCTAAGTCTGTGGACGAAACCCTAGTGTATGACCATTCAAATATAAGCTACTGAATGGTACTTTCACGTTGTGATGTTCGTATGTCAGCATATCGCAAGCGCAAATGTTTAGAAAATAAACCAAATTATTATGAAGTACATACTGTTTCACGATTTTTACCGACTTAACTAAGTGTAGATGTAGATGCAGATGTAGAAATCCTTAAATACGTGACAGAGATGTATTGTTTTTCTTCTGTTCAGGGTGCGTGGGATGCATATGACCCGTCAGGATTCTTCAAGCATTGAAACTTAGTCTGGAAATTCAACATCTTTATCTGTAAATTAGTGTGTGTGGCAGGTATGGATAGTGGAATGCAAACAAGAATTTAAACGTTCATGAACTGCGAGGGAAAATAGAACATGAGGCATAATATTTTTCTTTCGTTATACAACCCTCTTTCTCGTTTTTCCTCGCATTGTGCGCTCCTTCACTTTGTTGGGGAATTCTTATTGTTGAGGTCAAGAGACAAACAACAGCTACTCCAAAACACGATGTAATGCTAACTGACAGCAAATAACGCCCGCTTGTATCTGTACCTGCCACTTAGACTACTTGTCCTAAAATTGAGTGAACTGTAGCATTCTAGCTAAACTACAAACGTTCTGGAATAATTTATAAAAATATCCTACTGTTTCTCGATGCCGTTCATATTTATTGATGAGTGGAATCTGTCCCAACTTTACTGGAAACTTAGCGCCTGAAAGGCACGTATCAAAGTAAAATACCAAAAAATAGAAAATAAATAAACATAGAAAATTCCATGCTAGAATGAACTGCTTTTTTTGTTTCAACACTACAGTTATTTCTTTAGATACTACTTAGAAAAAGCTCAGTTGTAAAGCTGTGGCTATATCGATATCAAAATATAGCACATAGTTCAAGATATCGTCTCTGCCAAAATTTAGACGTCAGTTCCCCTTTAGCCCGATTCCTGGCGAGACTGGATTAGAGAGTAAGACTGAAAACAAATTCCTGGGAGGTAATGATTGGTGTGTTCTGCGCATGGTCAGTGTGTGATGACCGTGGCATTTCATTTTTCCATTGATCTGTCCAGGTTTGTTTACTATATGTACAGAATATAGTTTTTAGTAGCTTAGTAATGTTTTCTTTAAATTGACTCTGCTTTACTTCTTACGTTCTCTAATTCAACCGTAAAAAGAAATAAGCAGTGGCGTTCTTTGAAAATGTTACTAGCCATCGGTGTAGAGATCTTTCACTTTGTTACATCTGTACATTGGTGTTTTGCAAGACGCTTTAAGCTCCTCTTTCCGAGTCGAAACGTTTTGAACTTCGCTTGCCTTGAGATTTTTGCTCAACCTTGTCTTTTTCCTCAAATATTGTATGTGATCGACGCGGAAAGCGAGAGATACCAGTTTCATCACCGTGAATATTTCATGACCGCCTGGCCATGTACTCAGGAGAGCCGAAAGTTACTTTTCACCTGTTGTGTTGAAGTACTCTTGAATCCCCTATCGATTCTTTGAAAAACATCAAGTATCTTGTTCCACCACCATTCAATTCTCGCTACTGTACATGTAATAGTTACATTTAGTGGCTTCAACCTTGCTTGTCTTGTTT
Organism: Orbicella franksi; assembly: GCF_964199315.1. NCBI lineage: Eukaryota > Metazoa > Cnidaria > Anthozoa > Scleractinia > Merulinidae > Orbicella > Orbicella franksi. Next base: position 5,312,762 of record NC_138156.1, on the reverse strand, counting down.
GTATATAGGCACCTGGTCGATGTTCCTGATATTTAGTTCACATGTACAAAGGAAAAAATTCGCCCCTGTTAAAGATGAGCGTATATAATCAATAGACTGACGTCTTAATTGCTGGGTACTCACCAACTCAAACCGCAAGCATCGCAAAATAACAGCAGTCCTCGAGGTAACCATCGAACAACACGAACCGTTAAACAACAGTTGATGTAAAAGGATCAATAAAAGGACAACAGCAAATCCAGAGAAATAACGCCGACACTAAGCACACAGTTCGTAGAACGAAATACAATTCTTGCATCCTGCTTCTGAGCAAGTCGCGCCCGACAAAATGATGTATGGAATACCTTTTGTGAGGCTATTAGTTCATTTTGTATTTCACTTTTAATTCCTCTTGGAATTTCATTGGCTCCACTGCATGGAACCCGTGTATTTTTTTTCCTTAAGGTGTCGCCGCCAACAGCTTTGTCACATACAGATTGCTAGTATTCAGCTCTGGAGAAATTCCTGAAATATTGTTCATATTCACCAAATGATTTTGTTTTCCTTGTGGTTGACACTTCTCCCTGGTGTAATTGACACTTATTTATCAAACCTGCAAGAAAACTATATCCTTAGGTGGTTTCCCTTCGAGTTGAAAAGAATTGTGATCGTCACATTGACACATGTAGATTGCAGGGTTGTGTGCCAACAAAAAGAGTTATTGGAAAACGAAGAACTGAGGGAAAAACGCTAAAACTGGTTGCCCATAGCAACCTGTTGACCCATTCCTTACACAATCTGCGTACCTCTTGCTCAGGCTACCAGAGGCTTTATCGCGCGGTGTAAAGTTTCGGTCACGTTTCCGTTGTGACACGCGCAAAAAGCAAAATCCGCTTAAATTATATGTTACGTGTTCTTCTCTTGAAGTAATCGTGGCTCTAATTTCTCACACGGCGAAATTAAACATCTACAGGTATTGAAAACAAAATGAAATATTTCTTTTTGTGAAAGATTTTTTTCAATACCATGGCCCACTGCCATCTTAATTCACATGCAAATTATTTCATACTATAGCATTGGCCGATTGATCCTTTGGGGATGGAACAAGTCCAAGTTGTTTGATGTAAATCACTTATAAAATATTTAAACCTTATTTTCACGACACGTTTTTATTCTTGTGTTTTCTAACTTTACTCTAGACTTTGCATCTTAAGGTACAGACATAGTCACTATTTTTTTAAATTATTAGAATTTATTGCTTACTTTTTGTTGGTCACAATCAATAGTGGGGACTTTCCCCTTAGCTACACATTAGTGACTCGTTAATAAAGTTCAATCATCATCGTCATTCACTAATTTGGATCGCGCCAAAAATCTATCAACTTTTATTTAAATTTCTTAGAAGCATTTCCCTGCAATTTGGAGCTGGTAGAGTAAGGAGATTTATTAAAGTTTATTATTGATCTAGGACGGGTGAATGTTCGAGACAAAACGCGCGCGCCGTAGTTCCCAAAGGGAACCACGTCGACGTCTGACCCTAGGTTCGAACCCAGGTTACTACACAGTGGAGGGAGGCGCCAAAAACAAACTGGTATGCTGACACTTTTCCCGCATCCTCCCACCTCCCTCTCCCCACGCCCATTCCACCTTTTTTTAATTTGTTCTGTTGCAAGTTTTAAAAATCTATGCCATCAACGTAAGCTGTTGAAAACATTTCAGTGATCTTCCCTGAATCCCTTTTTCTCAACGAACCCTCTGATGAGTTTTCCGCTAATTTGAATCTTCAAGTTTTATTTGCAAAAGCACCAAGGTTACGGATCATCTTTTATTTACATACAACTTGTTAATCTTTAATAACCACTTTTCTTCCTTTCGCCTTTTTCTAGCCGGCATAAGTAGCAGCTTTATTGAACACATCCAGCGCAAGCGCAAGTGCATCTTCGAAGTACATAAAAAAGCCTCTGGCACGAGACCATGACTGACACGATGTAACATTCCAGAATCTTCGATCATCTGAAAGCAGTCTCTATGCTGGAGTACGTTTCTCTCACCCTTGTAGTACTTATCATTTATCTTGTGGCCGGCATGTGGGGGATGTTTGTAGGCAAATTAATCTACGATCAGTGCTTTTCAGAAGCTCGTAGCTGGGAATACTAAAGTTGTAACTGCTATGAAAGACTGATCTTTATTCGTCGGGTACACATGATCAGTGTCACTCGCTGGGGTAAAATTTCATTGAACCTATAATTTGTATCAGCTTCTGTTTGAATTCATGGATTTGCTAATATAATTGGTAACAACAGGTAACTTTGGAATTCTCCGTTTTTTCGTGCTCTTTGATTGGTTAAGGCTATTAGGAATCGATAATTTTTCAGGGATTTTTCTTTGGATTTATCCGGCAACAACAGACACAGTCCGCCCAGTGTTTACGTAGCAGTTGCAGGTGACTGTGGATAGTTCGATGTCGCGGTGACCGCCTGTACTCTAGCCAACACAGACTGAAGTCTTCGACGCTTTTGGAAGGACTTGTTAAGCCACAACTGGCTCCAGGCAATACAGATTTAGATCAGAACGTCTTGGAGTGTATGACTGTCACGAGAAGTTTACACTGAATAGTGAAACACATGGCCTTAGTGTATATGTGGATGAAAAACCCCTCTCCTATTCTCACATATATTTCTCCATCCAACAGCGCAACAACTTTAAACATTTGTGGAAATCTGGTAAAGATCCGATAAAATGTAAGGAAAGAAGGAGAATAACAGCCATCAAGTTAATCAAAGAAACCAACCAACCAACTGATCATGACTGACTGACCGACCAACCAAACTAACAAAGTAAAACGCAAACTAATTAAACACCCACCCGCCTATCATCCGCACATCACCCAACCAACCAACCATGAACCAACCTACTGACTGAGCGACGGCCGACCAACCAAACAATGCAATTAATCAATCAATCACTTCGTCAGTCAGTTAGCCAGTTAGTCAGTTAAACGTATCATACACATTGACAGACGCACAGTCAGACGGAAAGCCGGTTAGTTCGTCAGTCAGTCTTTCAATTAATAGATTCCTCCCCAGTCAGGTTAAGCATTGAGCTTTTCTGTTCGCTTACAGAAAAGTAACCTTTTTAAACCTGCACAAGATGTCATCTTTATTTATCAAGAGTTTGATATCCTTCAGTTTAAAGGTCTGTCTATACACTTACACGATTCATGGCGGAAAGAAATAAAATGGGGAAACGCTCCGTATTATAGGAACATGTGCCTGCTGTGCGACGTCGTTTGGTTAAAAGATGGGCACAAAGAGCGGCGTGCAAAGGGGATCTGGGTCGAGCTTGAAAATGTCGAGTGGGACTAGGGAGAGACGAGGAAAGCAGAGTCTAATCTCACGTTTCGTCTGTTAAAGTGCCTTCATAATTTTAGCATTGTGTTCTAATGAACCAATAATAAAGTAAATATAACATTTTAGTGAATGCCTACACGTCAAGCTTAGAGACGCCGGCATAATTTACTGCTTTTTTTTCGTTTTTCGTTTTTTGTTTTTTGTTTTTTGTTTTTTGTTTTTTGTTTTTTTTGATGCGTGCTGATTTTATATACAATATCGCCCGTGGAGCGACAAAAAGCCAAGCTCTCTGTATTAAAACTGCTCCAATAAAGTTCGCATCACTCAAATAGGATATAACAGAACTAACAAAGATAAGACGAAGCAATTTTATTTATTTATTTATGATTTAAATTTTGAGGTAAAAAGCTGTTCGTTGCGGAAGAAACATGCAGTTTTCCACCTGCTAGCTGTGAGGCCGGGTCGAAGCTTATTAAAGTAAATAGATTGCTCATCTTGAGGTATAAACCATCTGCATCCGCATTGATACTTAGATATACAACGTGAGGAAAGGGAATAAAATTGACTTGTCATTTAATGGTTGTCTGGACAGAATATCGAGCAAGCCTTAAGGATCGGAGAGTAATGGCAAAAGGAAACGGTCATTACAGCACAGTTTCACAGACTATAAGTTTTCCTGGATGCACAAAAAATAATTTAAGTCACAAGGATATCATTAAAGGGTGAATATGATAAAAAAAGAACCCAAAACTCTTCTATATGAAAACGAAGAAGCCAAACCCACGATATATGACCTTAAAATAATTTACAATTAATATAAACAGCGGGATAGTTAATAAGAATACAGTTTCGACGCACGCCTTGTTTACAGTTTAGTTACTGGATGCAAGCTATACATCTGTAGCAACATCTGAATTCGTCAGTAAAGTTTAATTTCGAATTCATACATCTTTTTGTCCTTCAGTATTGGGTCTTTGTTGGTCAACTTCTAGCCCTTCGTCGATTGCATTTTAAATCCTTTAATACTAAACTTGAAGCGCTGGTGAAATTATGCACTCAGTGTTCTTTTCCGGCTCGCAACCCGTAGAAACATCCAATTTGTTGAACCGATTTCCACCCGTGTCGGGCGAGGACCAAAATCTTGCTACAGCTCGGAATCACGTTTCCAAAACTGTTCAAGCGAAAAACGCCGGCTACACTGTAGTTTGGTCTCCTTAAAGACAATCACTAACGTAACCATTTTCTTGCGGCTGCCCCGCCATGAAACACTGCCCGATAAAATAGGCTTGCAAGAGGGCTAATGCTCCAATAAATCCAACTGCGACTGCAGCAAGGAAGATGGTGAGTGTTCCAGTCATTGGCGAGCCTTGTTGCGTCCCATATGTACAAAGCTTTCCCTCTATCGGTTTATCGTGTGTTTTTTTCTGATCCTTTCGCGTCGATTCCGCGTCATGTTTGGAAGAATGACATTCATTATTTACCACCAGTCATTTAAATGGTTTTCTTTTCGTCTCGCAATGCATGCTGGTAAGTGAGGGAGTGGTCTGTTTGAATTTATTTTAGCTATCAATGGAGTTAGTTTTATAACATTGTCTGGCTTAACTGGTCGCGCTGACAATGTAGTACACGGTACCGTTTGAACTGGCCGGAAAACCTCTTCTATAGCTGAATTATCTGAGTCTGAATCGAAACCTGCACGCAGGCTGACAGGCACCTGCAGTTTATTTTCGTTTATTATGTAAATTGAGACTGTGTGTGCATGCAGGTAGTATGCCAAATAAAAGGCACACACAAATTTTATTAAGGAGAGGGTGCATTTTCTCAAAGAAGATTTAAGGATTCCTCAGCATTTCGAACTCATGATCGAAATATATATTAAAGAGAAAATTATTTTTACTTCCATCAGCTTTGTGACACAATTCTGGATTTTCTAAAACAAAGCCCTTAAACAAAGTTTCGTGAAATATTTTTCTGCCTCACATTACAAGCTTCTGGTATCTAAAAAGTGGTAATCGGAAGCCATCAACCGCTGAAGGTTTTTTCCTTTAATATAAATGCTGTAAACTGTCGTCAAATTCGGAGAAAGTAAACGGTCTTAATAGCAGGTGGCAGGTGACATCAGTATGAAAATATCTGCAGTTCATTATCTCACGGTCGGGCCATGCCAGTACGTATATTTTCATATAATTGTTTTATACCCCATGTTTAAGCAATTATAGCTCAAAAGAACATCTTGACTGCGAACTCTATGTCAGCAAAAATTATCTTCTCCAACGATTCTTTTGGCGTAGCATTTTGAATTCCCTTGTTTTCGTTTTGCAAAATGCAATGCGTATTTAACCAAACAAGTTGAGTTTCATGATTTCTTTTTAATTTCCCAAATTAATCTGAGGTACGGTATAAAATATAGAAAACCCCGTTTTACAGTGACTCTTAGCGCTTTCGACGATGGCTAAAAAACATAAAAATTGCTTCGATTAAATTTACACTGTGAGCTACATGTACCATTGAAATTTACACTGTAAACAACCCACACCATTTGAAAGCTCAAAATATAATGATTCAAAAATGTTTTTACGACTCGCAAAGTCTCTACAACATAGTTCACTTTTAAATTCTACCTTCCGTTACTAATATGTTTCATTTTCTACCCTCTATAGGTCAGAGTTTATCCCCGTGTATCTTCCAAGTGTTTTTTTTACTTAAATATAAAGAAGTGTAGCATACACTGTTCAGCCTTTTTAGCAACAGCCGAGCTTAGTGTCGTCGTCTCAGCGATACATCTTTTCCTCTGGGTAAAACTTGATCAAATAGTAGCCACCAGGCACGCGGTATGTGGTCTCACTCTCTTGAAGAGAATTTCCTCTCGCCAGGCAAAACTTCTTGTACAGGTAAATCTGCACGAACGTAAAGGCTGCGAGAGTTCCAACGAAAAATATCTCACATAACACCATGTTGTTGCACGCACTTATGAAGGCCAGCTAAGTTCTGTACGGGGATCGTGATCTACAGTGTGGCAATGTTGAAAGCAAAGGCGGCGTCTCCTTCACCAGGCAACTAAACGTTAGCCGACACAGCCTATGTTTTTAAACGTAACTGACACTAACCTATCGACTCGCGTTGAATATCATTGAATTCTTTGATGCACGCCAATAACGACTGGAAAGGAGGTGCCAGTGCCAGAAACATTTTCTAACAACAATAGGCCACCTGACAAAGTTCCTACAATTTATGGATTTCGATAAACGAACTTGGTAAACATTTTTTTGCGAGAAAGGTTACCGAATATGGAACACTGTGAAGATGACGTGAGCAGAGATGTAAGCGATTTCCTTACTCTTTCTAACACATATTTAGTACTTACTAAAGAAACCAATGGCTCTACGCCAAGCCTTTTGTTACCGTACGGATTGCACTTTACAAGGTTCCTTGGTGAAGATGCCCCGCTCTTGAAATTATTGTTCCCAAGAAAATAGGCATGCAATGTGTACATAAAACGTCAATCCCCTGCCAAAGCGGAGCAATCGGTGGTAAAACATGAAGGGTGCATCGGCTTCTACAGGCTTTAAATCAAACTTCATTATTTGGGAAAGTAAAGATAAAACACCGCTGGATACAATATCAGCACTAAATGATTGTTTTATTTATCTCTACTTACATTTACTATGGCAAAGACTATAACTCCTAAAAAAATTGCTCGCTAATGATTATCTAAACGGCAGAAGACTAACCAGCGATAGTGTTTCTAAATTCAAATTCAATCAAAAAAAGAAACGTGACTGCCAAATTGGAAAAAAACTGGAATGAAATCAGGGTGTATCAGTTGTTTTACCCTGCTACCAATAAAAGTAAGAAAAAAGAAAAAAACTAACAGTGATCACAAATTATGACAGATTTTTTTATTGCCTCTATAGACACCATAAAATGTTACAATATTAGCATAGTGATTTGCAACCAGCACTTAATGAAAATGTTGGCAGTGAGAAACTTCTTCTCTACCAGCCATTTATATGTTTTATTTTTCAGCAGATTTTAGGTCTGTTTATTTTCATTTATATCCGTTGTCATTTCTTTCCTTATTAGGTACCGGTTTTCCTTATTAGGTACGAATCTTCTCGTTTAAATTTATTGTAATGCAGATAACCGTTTTATACTTCTGATGATGTATGTACAGTGTATGTAGAAGCGTACGAAACGTGAAGTTCTCAAATCAAGGTTTTTACAACATGCGTTGTTTTGATATATCATGTTTGTGATCGCAGTTTGTTTTTTTTTTTATTTTTAAACACAAGGGAAATGTAGAAAACACGGGTAGCAGGCGAGTGTTTTCTACATTTCTCGAGTGTTCTCAAATGTCCGGCGGAGTGTTTTATCACAGTGAAATACACAGCTTAGGCTTCTTCATTTGCTTTATGATATAGAGATAATGTGGCGAAAAACAAAACACGCTTTTTCCATGTTTACATACTCTGGTATAACATGGATTTTCGACCAATCAGAGCGAGCGCAGGGTCCTATCTATATTATGATTTGCAGCAAGCTACAGTATGTTCAACAAATCAAGACCCAATGAAGTTGATTAACTTCTCCAATGATACTTTCGCGTAGCATTTTCCCTTTTTTTTCAGTTTGCAAAATACAAATGCGTATTTAATCAAACTAATTGAGTTTCATGTGTTTGTTTTAATTTCCCAAGTTAATCTGAGGTACGGTATAAAATACAGAAAACCCATTTCACAGTGACTCTAAACGCTTTCGACGATTCTTTAGTAAGTTCACACTGTAAGCTACATTCACAATTGAAATGCACACAGTAAACAACCGGCCATTTGAAAGCTCAAAATATTCAAACTTGTTCTTAAAACTCGCAAAGCCTCTACAGTTTAGCACAATTTTAAATTCCATCTTCCGTTTCTAGTATGTTTCATTTTCTATCCTGCATAGGTCAGAGTTTGTCCGCGAAAGTTTCCAAGTGTTTCTTTCACTTAAAGATAAAGAAGTATAGTTTTGACTTGTTTTCAAGCATACACTGTTCCGCAGAATTCTTAAATGCAGCCGAGCTTAGTGTACCCGTCGTTTTCCTCTGGGTGAAACTTGACCAAGAAGTAACCACCGGGCACGCGGTATGTGGTCTCGCTCTTTCGAAGAGAGTAGCCTCTTCCCAGGCAAAACTTCGTGTACAGGAAGATCTGCACGACCGTGAAGGCTGCGAGAGTTCCAACGAGAATTATCGCACATGCACATAACACCATGTTGACGGTACGCACTGATGAAGGCCAAGTAAGTTCTCTACGGGGACCGTGATCTGCCGTGTGCCAATGCTGAAAGCAAAGGCGGCTTCTGCTTCAACAAGCAACTTGAATTTGGCTGACCCAACCTGTGGTTTTGAAGAACTGACACTAACCTATCGACTCGCTTTGTATATATATGTAGATGTAGATATCATTGAATTCTTTGATGCATGGCAATAACGACTGAAAAGGATCGAGGTGCCAGTGCCTGAAATACTCTCTAAGAACAATAGGACAGCTGACAAAGTTCCTACAATTTATGAATTTCGATAAAAAGAACTGAGTAAACTATTCAGGTAGGAGCAAGACGTATATCTCCGTGAACTCGGACTTTTTTAGAACAATATTTTGTGCATGTCGTTACCGCCTCATTCCTTCTAGCAACGTGAAATTGTGACCCGGCTTAATACGTGAGTTGACACTGTAAAAATTTGGAATGCCAGTGTGTTTCTTTTTTTTTAAACCCATTAACGCCTGCATAAAATTGCTCGGGACCCACCCCTAATTCCCTGGCGTGTTTTTGGAAATATTTTAGAGCGAGGGTAAGCACAAAAATAAACCATATGCGCAGTAACTACAGACATAAGATCAGGTTTCAAGACATCGTTTATTTAAAGTTGAATAAATGCAGGGCTAAAATATTTAAAAAATATCAACAGAAAGAACTCAACTTGATGCGTAAAACTGATAAGAAAACACGAAATTATATTTTTTCTTTGCCGCGCGACAAAAGCCGAGAAAACTGAATACGCAAAAATGAGTTAATTATCGACTTCGGAGGACAAAACGAAACCGAATACAACAGAATTTCCATTCTTTTACTATAACGGATAACATTTGAGAAAACACCGGAAAATAAAAGTGAAAAGACACATGTAAAAATCAATTTAAAAACAAGAAATGAATAAATCAGGCCGCCGTAAATTAAATATGCAGAAATCCAACGTGCAAAAATACTGTTCACTTTTAAAACCTAAAATTCCCAAATAAAGGCAACCAAATAAAAGAAATGTGACGTAATATATCAAACACGAAAGACCGTGTTTGAACACATTTCCAAACACCGAGAAGAGAGTTGAAAACACGACGCGCAGCGGAATATTTTTGACGGACTTCGAGGTGTTTGGAAATGTGGTCGACCACTGTCTTGAGTGTTTGATATGTCTTCTCAATCGAAACTAAAACTAAGGAGAAAACGGAGAAATAGAATCGTAAAAATCTATGCTAATTAAGATCAGATATCCAAACACCATCACGGTCATGATTTCCTTTGTTTAAACTTGATGAATTATTAATGAGTTTGAGAAGGGAAGTTCACTAACAATACATTTTCATGCAAGATGAGGCCAAAAGAGACTTATCTAAAAGCAAAAAAAAATGTTCAAAATTTCGTAGACGAGCTTCCCTTCATGACAGCGTGTTCAATTTTTTTTTCACTCTAACGCGAAAGCTTGAGTCTTTTGCAGTCATTTTATCGGCCGTGGCTTTGCCAATCGTTCTGAATCTTGAATTCAACTTCGAAGTAATACTGTAAATTATTATATGGCTGTGTCTCACAAGGACTGGGAACTACCGAATTCACGAATTTGATCGGCTGAAATCGATATTGACCGCGGTCTAGGTTTTCGCATCTAGACCGACATCTGTAGGCCGGTTCTATTTTGCGTTGAAAAAGTAGCAAACTAAAATACAAAAATGTTCACCATTTTCTTTTATTTTCTTCTCAATCATTTATGGAAGTGCCAAAAAGCCTGATGACAAAAAAAAAGTAAAGAAGACGAGCAAATTTCGGCAGGTTTAAATTAAGCTCATCGCCGTTCGCAAGCAAAATGTCAGCAACCCAGTTACATTAGACGAATTAAAGTTTCCTTCTTTGCCATATAATAAACATCTTATTAACCGAGCTAAGTCGGTCTGTATGGGAGAATCTTGACCTCGGTCGTGTGTACAGACCGAACGCGGTGAGGTCTGTACTCACGACCTCGGTCAAGATTCTCCCATACAGACCTCCAGCTCGGTTAATAAGAGCTAATTATTATATCTCTCAGTTAGTACGCGCGCTGTGATTGGTCAATTTAGCAGGCCGCATTCTCCTGTACGGCCCGTTAAAACTTAATTGTTTTTTTTTGCCAAACTGTTCCTTGATTTATCGCCAAGTGTTCTTAACTTTTATAGCAAGTAAAAGTTTAAAACTTTCTTTTACTCTAAATTGTGTATTAAAGTGTTTTTACGACTTAGAAACGATTTCAAATTAGCTCGTTTTGCTTTCGAGGCACGTCAGATATTTGAAGCCGTTGCGTGTGAATAGAAATCGTTCCCGAGCCCCACACGTTCACAGTAGAGATACAATAAATATCTTACTAACCTCGTCTTCTCGGTCCGTACTGTAAGTTACGGATCCTCGTTTTTCCCCCTTCGATTTATGGCCAGCGCGCTTCGCGCTTGGGCCATAAATCGATTGGGAAAAAACTCGGTCCGTAACTTACAGTACGGACCTCGAACTCGGTTGGTAAGAGTTATTTACCATTTTTGTTTGCTGAAGTCCAGGAAGCTGCTTTAAATTCGCGTACACCTTTTCCAGGCGAGTGGTTTTTGAGCTCTTCGGTTTACAATTTATGATTCTACCTTTCCCATAAAGATGTTGGCAAAGGTGACTGCTATTTTAGTACCCATGGCTGTTCCATGTGTTTGGAGGTGTTGAGTTGTGTTTTTGGAACTTTACACCTCAGATATTTGCGGTAAAAATTCGAGTTGTGTTTTTGGAAATTTACAACTCGGATTTTTTGCGTAAAAGTTCGAGTTGCGTTTTTAGAGCATAACAACTTTGATTTTTGGGTAAAAACACGTGTTAAAAGTTTTAATCAAAAAAAAAAAAAGAAAAAAAAATTGTTGATGTCCTATATGAACAAAGGTACGTTTCCTTTGGAAAGCCCAACATGACCGGCCTAGATTATCTCAGCTATCCGCGGGCATGTTATAATTGTAATTTTAATTTGAAAACGAAAATAAAATGTATGTTTGTAAATGTATGTAGTAATAATCTTGCGAGAAAGGTTTAACGAATATTGAATCATGTGAAGATAACAAGGGTAAAGATATACTAGGCGATTTCTTAATTCTGTAATACCAACATATATTTGGTACTTACCAAAGAAACCAATTGGCTCTCTGCCAAACCTTTTGTTACGTAAAGACCAGTCACACCAATCGTACTTTATAAGGTTTTTTGTGGAGGTGCCCCACTCTTCAAATTATTGTTCCCAAGAAAATAGGCATGCAATATGTGCATACGTCCCCATTACGTCGTCAATGTTATACCCCAGTCTCCTACCAAAGCGGAGAATTGGGTGATAAAAGATGAAGAATGCATCGACTTTATTGTTACAACCTCTAAATCAAGCTTTATTTGGAAAGATAAAACACAGCTGGAAACAATATCAGCATTAAATGAATGTATTTTCCAACCCTCCAAGTTGCGACCATTTTAGTCGCCATGGCGACTAGAATTTTGGAGTTGGCGACTAAATTAGAGCGCAAGTCGCCAGCTCGGCGACTAAAATTAACGTGACCTATGCGTCAGGAGCTTGAGCGGACTATCATCCGGAGCGAAAAGAAAAACGTTCTGAGCATTAAGTATTCACTTTGCAAAGCTAGTTGTTGTGGGATTTTAACCAACAGAAATGGAGACTGAATAAAATGAAATGTTACACGGTAAACAAAGATCAAGGAATTGCATTCAGTTGAGCCTGGGACGCGACGAAATTCGTTCCACTCGACTGAACTTTGGCACGTGACAATTTTACCTGGAAGCGTGAGACAACGCACGCAATCCGGTCAAGAAAAGCTCGACGGTGACAAGTATGGTTGGCGAAATGGTGCAAAATTCACAAAGTTTATATTCATTCACATTTAATGTTGTTATTATTATTCACGAATATATTTATTCACATTCAACAACTAAATTTATATTCAAGAAATATATTAATTCACATTTAACGACGTATTTCGTATTCACGAATATATTTACTCACATTTACGGGATGTATTCATTCACATTCAACGGTTTATATTCATTCACATTCACGATCGAAATATTGGCTCAACACGGTGCAATCTTCATTCAACATTTTCTGCGCACCGCCTTCACGCATCATTAGGTCCCAGCTCCCGCTCTATTCTGAACGAAGGAAGGCCTATTATATGAAGGGGTAGAACAAAGACAAAAGACCCCAAACATACACAACTGAACATAAACATTACATGGGCTAGAAGAGATAACAGACTGCTCGATGATTTCGGATGAGCAAGTAGATAATCTCGTACAACGTTTTATGAGTGATCATGGGACTTTGTTCGGGTATTCCTTGGTGACCGGACATCTTCGATCATTATAGGTCTCAGAGTTCAACGGGAAGGAATCAGGGAGAGTATTGACCGCGTTGACCCTGGAAACTCTAGAATCCGCTAGGCTGTCGTAATTTCTAGGAGAGCGTATTCTGTGACTGCTCCAAATAGCTTGTGGCATATTGACGGACACCATAGCCTGGTTACTGTCATGCACGGGGGTATTGATGATTTTCCTTTAATCTTTAATCTTTAAAAAGGTACTCCTAAAACAATCTAAAAAAACTATATTAACGTTGTTGTTGTTGTTTTTTTTGTTTAAATGTTCTACTAATAACAGAACTGTAGTATTGTCCTAGATTTGCTCCCCTCAGCGACGCAAAGGTTTTAGTGGCCATCAAGGGTGTGAAGTGATCATAGGGGTGAAAATGTGAGGGTGTCTTACGACAGCCCAGCTGATCCTAGAGTCTCCAGGGTCAACGTGGCCAATACTCTCCCTCTCTCATCCCGTTGACTGATCACTCATCATGAAACGTTCTACGAGATTGTCTAGTTGCTCATCCGAAATCAACGAGAAGCCCGTACTCCACAATACGACGTTTCAAGAAGTATTTGAACTTTTTTTGTCCACGTGAAACCCGACAATCTTTGTTGCAGAAGGAAAAATAAAAATTAGAAATAAATTACTTAGAGAGAAAGAGCGGGTTTTCATTCAGACCCTCTATCCTGGTCGAATTGGTATTTGGAGATGCTGTTTTTTTGTGGAGGGAGGAAAACTGGAGAACCCGGAGGAAAACCCTCGGAGCACGGCGAGAACCAACAACAAACTCATCTCCGGGTCAAACTGGTGGTAGGCGAGGGCTCTCATCACTGCGCCATCCCCGCTCCCCAAGAACTACCTCCGATATTGAATATCGAGTTAAGAAGACCTCAGGGCTGGTCACAGAATACACTGCAAGGTTTGTGCAGTTTGATGAGTCGTGTCGTATCCATTCTCCATGCAAAAGACATATATTTCCCACTATTTCATTCAGTACTGCGCAATGATACTGACAAAAGGTAGTAATTGCTGGAGAGCTACACTCGAGCCTTATTTGGATGTTCTCTCTCAATCCTACTTCCGCGGTGTTCCATTCCCGTTCGCACTCTTGTAGGAGATCGAAAGCTCCTGCCAATGTAACATTTGTGTTTGGGGTCTTGGGTCTTTGTTCTACCCGTTCATATAATAAGGCTTCCTTCGTCCGCCATATTGCGTTCGGAAATTATAGAGCGTGAGCTGGGACCTAATGATGCGTGAAGGCGGTGCGCAGAAAATGTTGAATGAATATTGCGTGTTGAACCAATATTTCGATCGTGAATGTGAATGAATACATCCCGTAAATGTGAGTAAATATATTCGTGAATACGAAATACGTCGTTAAATGTGAATTAATATATTTCTTGAATATAAATTTAGTTGTTGAATGTGAATAAATATATTCGTGAATAATAATAACAACATTAAATGTGAATGAATATAAACTTTGTGAATTTTGCACCATTTCGCCAACCATAGACAGGATCCACAATACATTTGAGAAACATCCAGATGTATTTGAGAAACGTATTTTGTTTCAGTGGACACGAAAATACTTGACTTTACAGCAAACTTGATAACACAAGCAAGGGGGATTCTATAAATAAAAAAAACTGTGATGAAAAGCGGCTCGCAGTCGTAAATAAATTTCACTTGTGTGAACGAACCTGGGTTTATTTTTAAATTGTCAAAGATTTCATCAATAAAAAATATCCGTCTTAGTGATTGTCCCAAAACTAGTGAAAGTATTTTCGCGTTGAGTATTCGCGTTCCGCGGTTCGCATATTAAATTCAAAACGACAAACAATTTGAGCGTGAACTTTTCTGTCCATTTCAATACAGTCTTTAATTTTCAGATGAAGTTTTATATCGTTTGCTTGTTCAAGCAGAAAACGAGGTTGAACATTTAAAAAAGATCATAAGCGATAAGGTAAAAATAGTGTTCACTTTATGGTCTCAGCAAGAATTTGATGCCGCCTTGATAAACATTGGAAAACTTTCCGCCATTCAGCTGCGAATGAGGCCATCTTATGTTAACTTGGTATAATCTGTGTCGTTTGCACAGCTCCTGTTGTGTGAATTATGAATGATATACACAAATATTTCTGTGTTTTGTGAAGCGACTTTTTTTCTTAATTTTCATCAAATATTTTCGCGGGAAAAATGGCGGTAAACATACGTTTCATTCATACATGCTCACGCTTTTTGATGGTTGATTTCACAACCAGCGCCAGTGCTCAAGCAAGAGTTTATAATGAAGATAGTCTGAACCTTTGGTTTTTGATATTTGTGGTGTCACTTGTAAATCGATGGAGCTATTTGAAGGCATGTACATTTGCATTATTATAACCATTGTAAAAGATTTATTGAAAGTGAAAGCCAATCAATTTAAAATGACTGAATGAGAACTGTGATCAACTCACAACACTGTTGCAAGTAATATAGTATTTTTTCATTGTGACCAGAAACTATTTCATTTGATCATCAATCATTCCAATAAAAGCATATTTGAATCAACATTAGGTAGTTCTTTCACTGAACAGGACTTCAATTCACCTGGTGGTTCAAGGAAAATGTTATTAATAATACAGTTAGATAATAATAAGATTATTATTTATTATCAATTAATTATTGATTTATGCATATATTTTGGCGACTAAAATTTTTCACTGACGACCAAACCTGAACAGTCAGTGGCCAAATGGCCACTAAGGAAAAAAGTTAACTTGGAGGGTTGATTTTAATTAACTCTATTTACATTTACTATGGCAAGGAATATAATTTTAAAGAAATTGCCTGCTAATGATAATGTAAACGGCAAGACTGGCCGGTTGTAGTCTCTCTAAATTCACAATCAACTAAAAAATCTACCTTACTGCAGAAAAACTGGAGTTGGATCAACTTGTGTTAGTTGTTTTTCCCCACCTACCAATAGGACTAAGAAAACAACAACAACAAAAAACTAACAGTGATCACAAATTATGACAGATTTTTTAATTGCCTCTATAGACACCATAAAATGTTACAATATTAGTATAGTTGAAGTAAGGGCAGAACATTTTCATTACAAGGTAGCCATAAAGTAGATTTGTTTACAAACAACTACTCCGTCCTTGAAGTTACAGTATGTTTACCTGTATCATTGACCTCTACACAACTGTTATCCTTATTTCTCACTTTTGCAGAAATCCATTTTGTAAATTAGAAAACAAAACAAAACAACAAATAAATTCAAATCAACAGAAGCACATTATTTTTGGTTAAGACAATAAGGTAAAAAGTAAACCACTTGGAACATGATGAAATGAATTTTGAACAATATGGGTTTACAACCAATGCAGAAGGAATCAATTTGCAAGAACATTATTAATATTTATGTTACTGGATTGACAACAAAAGAAATTGACCAAGAAAAATCTCTTGTTGAGGTCCCTAAATAGGGCAACAATGATGCCATGTGATAACAGAATATATTTTTTCTAGGCTTTTCACCTACACAGTAATTAACAAAAGCTATAGCATTGTATATCACCTTTAGGATAAGTTTACCAAGGGTCCTCACATCTACATCAACTACATTAGTCTACCAGAAAATTATAATTACATAAATGTTCTAATGGAGCCCTAAAAAGACTTTTCTCTGAAGATCTTTACAAGTCTGGGATGCTGTGGTCCATAGTCTTCTTAACAAGGCCATCACCCATACTGGAAAAAACAAAAAACAGTGTAACAAATAGTCAGTGATTCGGTCACTACATGTACATTAGATCACTAACTGTGGTAACTTTTTAAAGCCTGATCTCAACCTAATGGGGGCCAATCTAGAAGAACACACACCAGGCAAAAATCAGTCTTGAGTGTTTAGTAGGGACTAAGATTTAGAGACTTGGGGTCCATAATAATATTACTCTTGCAATATGGCCTGGATTGTGTTTTGCACATGACTTTGTTGGGGCTGGGTGGGGTCATTGTGTTGACTGAATTCTCGGGCAAGACTTTTCTATCTCCACAGTGCACCTCTCCCTACCCAAGAGTATCAGTGGGTATCAGCAAGCTTGACAAAACAATGCCCAGGAGGTAGGATGGGGGTTTACCTCCAATGAACGACTAGTCTCGTCTAGGGAAAGGACCAAACTCCTAGTTATGCTTCTAAACCTAAAAGGGCTACAGGTAAGTGTAACGTGAAAAACAAGATCTACACTCCCACTAAAAGAGCTGATAATTTGCTTTATTCTCATTATCTGCCTGCATGACATTGTAAATATTGTTAGGAAAAATGACAAGTTGATTACTTTGGGGAAATTTTAAAGCCAGGATAAAATCACTTGGACATGTACATACCACTTGATCATGTGCTCATAAATGAAAGTTGGAATGATTGTCAGTGTGATTGTCTGGCCACCCTTTTCAAGAATTTCTTTAATATTGTTATCCTGTAAAACAAGAACAATAGAAAGAAGTTGGCAAGTGTATTCAAACAACTCCCTTGCACATCAAAAGCCCATTGCCACAAGCTTGAGAGGAAGGGGGGGGGGGGGGAAGGGTTACCATTTGAGATGGAGGGGCTACATTATGGTATTACATGTACTGTACCAGCATTGTAAGAACAATAAAGAGTTGGTGATGGCCTTCAGTTATTAACAGGGTGTCTCCTTTAGGTTATTTATGATCTTGCTTACCTTGAGGCCCACTACATTCTGTCCATTCACTTCGACAAGGTTGTGCTCAATCAGTAGTCCATTCCTGCAAAACAACATAAACATGTTTTGAGTCAATGTGCATGCAGGCATAAACAGATAAAACCTAATTGGCCAAAGAATAATTATTTACAGTAAAAGCGGGCAGAGTTAATGCAATATCCATCTAATTTGGGCTTGATTTGGTTGGAAAGTTGTAAAAACGTCCTGTGTTCAAGTTGAATTTTGTGTACTAAATAATAGTTCAGATGTAGTACAGATAACATTATGCATTCAAGTCTACATGTGGACACCTTTTTCAAGTCAGCTCAGACCTATCTGTCTTGTCCTTTGCCAAGCTCATGAATGTAGGGCTGTCATTATGCTTGAAGAAGCTTGTTGCACAACAAAAGTACAGAGGGTGGTCAAAATTCTGAGATAGCTTCGAATTCCTCACAGAGTCATCTTTTGATCAATTTCAAACTTTCTAGTCATCTCAACTAAAGCTACTGGAGCTGATGATTTTGAATGACAGCCCTGAGCTTAGGCCTCTGTTTTCTCCAGGACTGTGTGAATGTAGGGTGGGTGTGACATAATGTGGGCCTACGGGGTAGTATGGTAGCCACTACCAAGTACTTAAGTACATGCATACAATCTGACACTACATGTACACAACTATATACTAAAATCTAAAGTAAGGCAGTTTTCACTGATTAGAATTATCAACAATTTAATCATCCAGTCATCTGGATTTACCTTGCTGCAGATGTGTCTTTGGCAATCTGAGTGATTTTGCCATTTTTAAACACAAATCCTACATGGCCAGCACTATCCTTCTGTAAAACGATTGTCCGTTCAAACGGTCTAGAAAGTAACAGCAATACTTCAATGTCAATCACATTGCAGAGAATAGACAAAACAGTAAACAAAAACAGTATTCTACAATTATGAGAACTTGTAGCAGGTGAAAGAGTCTCTGAATGGTTGAAACTACATGTAGTACACAAGAGCTAAAATCAATGTTGAGTGTTCCAACAAGTATAACTTAACTACATACTTCAACATACATTGTACATGTGCATATCTTGGATTGTGCTCAGAATGAGCATGGCACTGTTCATATACTTGATATTTATAACAAGTGGTTACTGGGTAATTGCTGCCCAAGAGCCCAGGGCAAACTGCTCTGAAGAAAAGTGCAATGTACTAAATAACATGTTCGAGGCATTGCATCTGGTAGCTTGAGGCCTTATGTACCCCAAGACAAAATTAGAACTGATGATAATGATAATGATAATGATGATAATCTGGAGGTTTGATAATTCTACATGTAATGTAATTCTACATGTAATGCCATGAAATCCTATGCATGCAGGCTTGCAGATGCAGAGGTAAGTACAGTTTAGAGTACTTATAATGCACTTAAAACAAAGATGAACTTCTAACCTGTCTCTAACAGCAAATACTACTCTCTGAGCAGAAGCATTCTTCAAAATCTTCATCACTTTATCACTGCTGTAACCAGCCAAAGTTTCACCATCAATCTGTAGAATCTGGTCACCAAATCTCAAACCTCCCAAGGCAGCAGGTGAGTTAGCATGGACATATTGAACAAACACACCCTTGTTAATGTCTCGCACACGCAGACCAACTTTTCCTTTGCCGTCCTTGCAGAGAACAACCTCACGGATGCCTTGTTTGATCTCAGAACGGCGGATGGCGAGGTTATTGTCACCGGTTACTGGAGCAACCATTCCACTGGTCTGAGGTACAACAGCACCTTGTGGTCTTGGCACCACGGCAGTTGTCTACAGAAAAACATGCAAAATGAAAGCTATCAACATTACTCAGTACATGCTGTATCATTCTCAGATAAGATTTTCAGATAAAGAACTCACTCGTGGTTAATAAATAGCTAGTAAAACCAACATAAATTTTGTTTTAGGAAAAAATGTACAACATGCAGAGTTTCCACTGGTTTTGAAAAATTAGAAAATGTATCTATCTGTAATCAGGTTGATTACAACTACAGTAGCGCAAGTAAACAGAGGTTGCAAAGCATCAAAGAGCTTGATATTGGCTTACTAACTCATGCTATGTGATGAAACATTACTCACATATCCTGGAACATGTTGCCTCACAGCATCTTCAGAAACAGCCAAACCCATGTAGTCGTTGAGTGAGGGATACAGACTACTTGTTAGGGCAGGTCCTGGAGCAGAGGCTGGTACAGGGGCAACAGCCTGTGGCTTGAAGGGGAGTAACAAAAGAGTTGATAGTTAGTCGTCAAATTTCAGGACTATGCAAAGTCTATGGGATAACATTCTGTTTCGAAATTTATTGATGCATACTATTCTCTGACTGACAAATGAACGCCATCAATGGTTAGGAGGGGGATGAATAGGTTTCGGATCGGTGGATTGGCCTTAAAAAGCGCACGGATTATGGATTTCTGCTCAGGTGCGAGACTGTTATTGGAATTGTAATGTGTTATAGTCATGAAATATGTTGCCTTCTTTACTAATTTTGCAAAATTAGCAATGGCATTCACATTTACCACTTTACCTTTGAACTTTTGCACTTCTGTTTCTGGATGTGGTTGAGGTTTCGGATTTGAACAAAAGTATTGGTGGATCGACGGATTTGGTGAAAAAAAGGCATGGATCGGCAGATTTGCACACCCCTATTCACCCCCCTTGGTTAGGCTTTCATGCGAAAGTTTGTACACAAAACATTGGCTACAGTGTTGCATGCAATTTCAATCATTATGCCATCAATTTATTAGCAAAATCAGAAACTGTTTTAATAATTCCACCTGAATAATTCCGCATGAAACAAATCTTTCTCGCAGATTTGTGAAAAAGCAGAAACTAGGTTCTGAGAAATGAAATCTTATTTGCCAAATTAAACGTTATTTGTAAACTAATGGTATTAAGTGAAATACCACTGCAATTGATGTTGGACAGATGTTTATTTTCTGCTATGATGTCATTCAATTTCCTACATGAACATGTACCAAATCAATTAAACTGCACCTATAGTAAAATAATGCATAAAAAGGTGTACTTTCTGGTCTATCCGGGAATAAAAATTGTGTAAGATCGGGAGTGATCGAGCAAGTAAAGGGCACAAATTAAAGTATAATTCGTTGTCACTCACTGCGTATCCAATAGCTGGTTGTTGAGCTCGAGCTTGCAGGGTCTACAAACGGAAAATGTATGAAAGATTGTACACTTATTTAAACGGAATTCGAAAGTGGAATGTTTCCCAGGTAGAAATTTCTGGTCGTTAAAGCTATTGGTGAAAGGACATACATGTAAACTTGCAGATTCCTCCACCACTCTATTGCACGCACACGTACACTGTAGCTTGTACATGTAGATCCAGACAGATTCTAATTTGCGACAAGCTACATTCAACAACACAAGACTCAATGAAGTTGATTCCTTCACACAGCATTTGATACACTTAAGATCTATCGTGCAATCAATAAGCTCAAGCCTACAGTAAAATACAGTTCTTTTAACCCTAGCGTATTAAATTCTTGCTCAGCTGTCTCCAGCTCGTTCGTTCGTTCCAGCTTGAATTTGGGAAGTAGCAAAATCATAAGCATAATACCTGTGCTTGGGCCATTTGATCGACTTTCATATCTTCTAAGGAAGGATACAGAGACATTTTGTACTATATCTTAGTGCGCTGAGCAACTTTATCACAGTCACGATGGATGGATTGAGGAAACTCTCGAAAGGAGCAAATAGTTGTCGACGTCGACTTCTATGTTTGGAACAGTGACGTCACTCTAAAATCACATGACATTGACGTTCTCCTAATTTGGTAGTTTTCGTGACGTAAGTACATTATCGATCGTATTCGTCATCTACGAAGTTGTTTCGACCGTCAACGACATTTGGCGGGAAACGGAAGCCATCTTGAAGTATTTTGAAGCCGTTGAAATGCGTTTGCGTATTTGGGAAAAATGACTTTCTCAATTGGAAATGGACGCTATTGCAAGCTTTTTCCTGGTAATGCTCCACCGAGACGGGTGCTCATTGAAGACCTCAGCGAGCCAGGAGTGCTGTCAAGTGCGTTCATACAAGGTTTGTGCGAAAAAAAACACTGGAAAATTACAGTAAAACTACTGAAAGCATGGCAGGTTGTTTTAATTTCCGTGCAAATTTTGGATAACCACTCTATGCGACCTGCATAAAATTGCCACAATTTAAGAAGGTACTTAGATTAATAATGGTAATAGGACTGAGTGGAGTCCAATTCGGTCTGTAATCATACGAGTGATTAACAAAATCGGACGACCGCGAAGCGGGAGTCCGATTTGTTAATCACGAGTATGATTACAAACTGAATTGGAAGACATGATGTCCTGTTACCATTATTAATCTAAGTACCTGTTACCAATTAATCATAACAATTACAATTTCTTCAAATGTGATTGGTGCATAAACTGCTGTATTTTGCTCTAATTAATCTGCAAAGTTGTAATCGGACAGTGTAATCGGACAGTTGGCTGTAATCGGACACCTGTAATCGGACAGTTACATGAGCCAATCATTTTAAGTCCTCTCCACTAAATCCACCAATCACAGTATTGATTACAATCACTATGGTAACCACTGACTGAGACTGACTTTGTAAAATTGTAAAGGTTTAGTCTCTGGTGACTGTTTTGAAAGAGACTTGACAGCCATTTTGCGAGCTGTTCTCCATATTTTATAATTATGATATCTAAAATGACAATAAAAAGCTCTTTATCAAATGAAACTTTTACTTTTGTGAGAAATTGTAATTGTTATGATTAATTGGTAACAGGACATTGTGTCGTCCAATTCAGTCTGTAATCATAGTCGTGATTAACAAATCGGACTCCCGCTTCATGGTCGTCCGATTTTGTTAATCACTCGTATGATTACAGACCAAATTGGATTCCACTCAGTCCTATTACCATTATTAATCAAAACTATGACAAAATTCGAGAAACGAACAAACCATCGATAGAGCACTGAACGATTAAACGTCGTTATGAATGCTGAAAAACATGGCAGTTTACTCAACAGTGCGTGCAAAATGACGCGTACTGTCCAATTACAAGCATGACGCGTACACTGTCCAATTAATGCTCAAATCGGGCTGCTGATAGCCAATCATGTTTGAGAATTTTGTTATTGTTTTGATTAGAAAAAAAATTTTAACTGTATTGCTAATCTAAATTTGAAATTTAATTTACGATTTAAGGTTTTTATCTAAGTATGTATCATTAGGATTTTTATCCCCCCCCCCCCCTTATTTTTACCCTTGAGTATTGCAGTGATGGGTATGTCCCCATGAAGGACCCCACCTTGTGTAGATGCGTAGGAACCTGGAGAAATGAGCAGTGGATAATAGTCTGGTTCAGAAGTTTTAAAACATATATGCACCTATGTATATCAGAGATGCCAACCTAAAAAAATCAAAATCCGGGAGATCGCCAATGTTACCTTTTTTGACCCTAAAAGATGTTGTTCAAAGTAAAGATCTTCAGATTAAATCTTAAACATTCATCAAATGTCAAAAATACTTTCCCCAAAAATACAAAAAAATCAGCCAAAATATGTCAGAAAAATGTATTTTATGCCCTGTTATTTGTTTCTCTGGGAGATTTGGTGACTCGTACGGGAGAGCGGGAGATTCGGTCTGTATCCAGGAGACTCCCGGATAATCCGGGAGAGTTGGCATAGATGGTACATACCTGTACACCTTGCTGCTTTTTTTCAAACCAGTCAGTGCTAGCGTAAAAGTTTATTTGACAAGCTTATAAACAAATACTGTGAATGGGATGATCATGGTGTTTTCCATAAAGCTTTGTAAACTTATTAATGACTCTGTGAGATATCTGCTATCTAGTGTCGAGCGATACCCTTGATCAACACTCCATCAACATGTTGATCGACACTTGATCAACATCTTAATCAATACTTACAACACTAGATTGATACTCGATTGACATCTTAATTGACACTCAATTAACACTCAATCAATATTTGATTGAGTATCACTTGACACTCGATGACATGGCTGTGAAAATTAGTTGAATCTCAACTGACTGTCAACTGAGATGTTGATCAAGTGTTGACTGGGTATTGTTGAAGATGCTGACTGAGAGTTGATGTCAATCAAGTGTTGATCCAGGGTATTGATCAACGTTTGACGGCGGAAACCTTTCGTACACATGATCCAATTTTTGTGTATCCCCCATCCCCTCCCCAACTTTTTGTTTTCCAGATATGTGTAAAAAACCCTGCACATTTCTTCTGAACAAATAGGTTGTAATTCATCTGTTCAATTGTGAATCACATGTGATGTTGTGGTAAGAACAAAAAAGTGACACATGAAGTGATAGCGGAGTGTGTCACTGATGTTTTTACCACATTGTGATGTCTTCTGTTATCTATTACTGAACAGGTCCAAGGCAACATGGAATCTAGTTTTTTATATAACAATTCATATTTAAGAGTAAATGCCTATAAAAATGGACCTAAATCGCCTATCAATGGCACAAGTCGAAAAATTGATTTCGCTTGTATTTTGCCCATAGATAGGTCCTAGTGAGAATAGAAACGGACCATAGTTAGTTTCTGCTTATACAGCTTTCTTTGGTAGAAATACGCCAAAAACGATTTGGACCCGATTGGGCTCAAAATCTACTTCCGGTTTTGCTGAATTTTCCAAATATTTGATTGCTTCGTGCTCCGCAGAACAGCTACTTGAGAATCTTTCAATGGATTTTATATTCAGTTCAGGTCTTCGTGGTATGACTGAGCGAAAAATAAAATAAATCAAAGTTAGTTTTGAGCCCGAAAAGAGATCAAACTGACACGCAAAATTTTACAGTGTGTCGCAAGAGAATTATTGCATGAAAACATCGCCATATTTTTCTATGGGCTATAACTTTAAATACCATAAAAACACTTTCTACGGGTTAAATATACACCCACCTGTTAGGCTATCAAAAAACATCTCTGGGCAAATGATTTCAAGTCGCCCGCCTTGGCCTGTGTTTCTCATAGATTTTGCCCAAAATCCGGCGCTGGAATGTAAACAATTGCGTGACGCGGATAGCCACTCTCGAGTAAAATATTCGTTTCCAGCAATCCGATGAAAGCAATATTTGAAACGTAGTGTAGATAAAATAATGGAAAATGTTTTTTTTTTTTGTTTGTTTTCTTTTTTTGTTTAAGTTAGTATAAGTATGTATGTTTTTTCATTTGCATTGCAACACCCACGACATCCCTGATAAAGAACGTTTCTACAGTACTCCGGGAAATGATTTTAACACTTATTTATTTTATTGAATCACTGATGACTTACAATATAGTGGCAGTTTTAGAGATACACTTGATCAATCCTCTATGGTTTATGGCAATTGAATCATTGACTGACAAATAAAGTCAAGTGGAAATACCATAATTTCTATAAACTACTAACTGCGTGATGGCATCTCCGCTCTTCTAGCTGTGTAGAAAATTTGTACCTACACAATATGCTCAAACTCAGCTAGAAAACCCGGAATTTCTTGAATTGAATTAGCCCAGGAAGCAACTGCGTTTAAGTTTCGATCATACTGGGAAAAAATCCATCTTTTCTACTTTGGTTGTTTGATCAATTAACTGAAATTTGCAGATCATAACACTGGTAGACAAATAAACATTACAGTGGTCGATCTAGGACTAGGTTTACACTAAAGGAGTTTTTTTGGATTCGTAAAAGTTCATCAATTTTAGAGTATTCGGATTAGCGGGGGTTTACAGTGAAAGGACATTCGGATTCTTAACTGTTTACACACGACGATAACTCCGGGAACATTCATGATGGAATGGTTAACGAGCAGTTTGTTGCCTTGACAACGAGAAACAAAATGCCTCCGAAAATAAGGCTAGGGGTAGGTTGAGACAGTCTGAAGTTTTCTTTCAACTCGCTGACCACGGTACTGTTGTCCATCATGTCAGGTCCCTCCAGGTATTTATTCTGGTCTTTTCTTAATATCTAGAACCGTCGAGGTTTTCGAACGTGCCATCGTCGTCATCTGCGTAGTAAAGTATAAATTGGGTTTCTGAGGAGTAGGGCATTACCCATTATAAAAGTGATTATCTACACCTGAAACAGCACGAGGTAATCACCCAGCGACCGCCATCAAATGGCCATCAATGTGTCTACGACTCGACTACGACTGGATCATGTAATCCGCCATTTTCGTTCCACCGCAAACTCAAAGATCACAGGCGGAAAAATATCCGAATTCGAGAGAAAATCGTTTACACGACAAAACTGTCCAGATTCAAAAGTTTTCGGATTCAAAGTTCCCACTTTAAATTCCGGATACAAAATCTCCGGAGAAACGACCAAACCGGGGAGTTTTTATTTCGGATTCATCCACTTTTGTGTAAACGGCAAAATCAATCCGGCACTAAAATGTTCAGAATTCATCACGAATCCGGAACAATTTCCTCTAGTGTTAACCTACAATCCTGGCCATAAGTTGTTGGGACACCTCCCCCTTTTGCGTGCTAAAACCCTCGATTTCAGCTAGGTCCTTAACGTTTTAGAACAAAAGATGAATAGAAGCAAGTACAATTGACCCCCCTCCCCCCTAGCAATGTTGCATGAAAACGAAGCTATTCTAAAGACTAGATCGGATGTGGGAAAAAAGGAAAAAGGGACAATAGAAAGTGGTTAGACAGTTGTGTTGGAACCAAACGCGATTGCTGAAAAATCGCTATTATTGGAATAAGACGTG